>NC_033797.1:130890952-130937266 GCF_001876935.1 Asparagus officinalis | reverse complement strand
GCAGGAGGGGGAGGAGTACGAGGGCGGAGGGGTGGCGACAGTGACCGGTATTAGCGAAGGGGTTTTTTTGGGTGGGAGAAATTTTGGGTAAACTTCACAAAACCCCCTTTAAGTTTGGCTATTTGCAACATGACCCTCTTACTTTAAAGATGCGACAAAATCCCCTCCAAGTTTGGCCTTAGATAACCCCCCGGAATTTTAAAGGTGTCACTTAGCCCAACCCCCATCCCAAAGTCCGGGGTGTTTCAGAAAATCCTCCAAATATTTTCAATTTTTTCGACTAATCCCTAATAATGTTAATGAACTGGTAAAAGGACTGACCGTCCCTTTCAAGTTGACACTCTGATTATTAAATAAAACTAAACTAAACTGATTAATAATTAAGTTAATTAGGCTCCTATGACTAAATTTAGAGCTTATCTGAGAGCTACTCTAAAATTATTAAAAAGGGTTTGAAATGATTTTCCCGTTAGGGTATTTTGGTAATTTGGATAAGTGTGATTTTCACATAAATATGAACCGGCGGTGCTAGGTAGAAGGATTATCTGAGACAACTTAAGGGAACTAACGTCTCATTTGGTACGTGAGAATGGAATGGAAAAATGAATGGAATAAAATTAATGTGAGTTATAAAACGAAGTGAGAATAGACGTATTTTAAAATTATATATTTTATTGATTCTCATTTAAGTGGGAATGCTCATTCCCTATCATTTCATTGGGAATGCGCTCATTCCTACATAAAGTGTGATGTAGAACACACAGCAGACATGTTTATGTCAAAGTGGGACAGTCGCAAATGCGGGCCTAGTCGAAGAAAATAACTTGTTTCGAAGAAGCAGCCGTAACTTTCAAACCGTACGTCGGAATTGGACGAATTATATATGAAAATCGACTATCTCGACGAGACGGAGCCATCCAAACCTACCCCTTTGGGTTCGGTTTGCGTTCTCAGATTCGACAAATTCCTTACGGTTTGAGAGATAATTACAATTTTGTCCGTTTTTACTATTTTTAGTAATAATTTAGGAGTCTGTTTTGTTTAGGAAACAAAACCGATTTGATCTCAGATTTGACCGGTGGACTTTCCTATTCATAAGGAGTCTTTTTAGGAGCTTTAATGTTTTAGGAATTCTATACCATTTTTGGTAAGTTGAGAGTCCTTGTAGGAATTAGAGTCCTTGTAGGAGTCTTGTTTCTTTTTCTATTTAATAAGAGCCTTGTAAGCCCTAGAGGCATAACTTTTGATTAATAAAATTTCGTTTTTCCTCAATATTTCTTCGTGGATTCGAAGCTCTTCGTGGATTCGAAGATCGTTCTTTGTGGATTCAGAGAACACCCTTGGTGGATTCCGAGGTTACAACTTCCGCGCTGCGTCAATTGGTATCAGAGCCTTGTTCCTCCGATCCGATGGCAGGTGATGAAGCCCCTATCTCTCGAACTGAGTTCGACGTGCTAAAGGCCGATGTCAATCAGATGAAGACTGTCGTGGAGCGAATAGCAGCGGCAGTAGAGCGTCTGGAGATTGCAGGAGATCGAAATCTCGTTGATGGTCGCCAACGACGTGAACCGACTCCGTATGAAGATTCCAACAGCGAGGAAGATCACTATGCACCCTAACGCCGCGGTGTTTATCGCAGAGACCGACGACAAAGGGATAATTATGACGCTGGAGGTTTCAAGATGAAGATGGATCTGCCATCTTTCAACGGGCAACTTCATATTGAAGAGTTTCTCGACTGGATTGCAGAAGTAGAGAGGTTCTTTGAGTATATGGAGATCCCTGAAGAACGTAAGGTTAAATTAGTGGCCTACATACTCAAAGGTGGAGCTTCGGCTTGGTGGGAGTCTGTTTGTCTGAATCGATCTCGTCAAGGAAAGCCGAAGGTCGATAGGTGGGAAAAGATGAAGAAGCTACTGAGAGCCCGTTTCTTACCAAGTGATTATGAACAAGTTTTATTTGGGCAGTATCAGAATTGTAGGCAAGGTGGAAGAACCGTGGATGAGTATACGCAGGAGTTCTATCGACTGTCAACCCGCAACAATTTACACGAGAGCGAGGCGCAACAGATGTCTCGATACATTGGGGGATTAAGGATAGCGATTCAGGATCGTGTATCTTTGCAGCAGACCTATACATTGGCAGACACGGTTAGCCTAGCCGAGAAGGTGGAAGGACAGCTTGGACGAAATAGTAAAGGATCGTGGGCAGCTTCTGACGGTTCGCGCACGAACTTTAATCGTGGTGGGAATAAACAGTCTCAAACTGTTCCTGATCAAGATTCGATGACAGAGAAGGGCAAGGGGCCAGCGACAACCGCAGCGAAGAAGCCTACTCCAGCGAACCCTTATGCCAAACCTGACCCGATCAAGTGTTATAGATGCGGACAGCCTGGTCATCGTTCCAATCAGTGCCCTAAAAGAGGTACTGTGAACATGGTGGATCATGAAGATGAGGATACAGACCGAGACAATGTTGAAGACTATGATGATGGGTTGGATGCTGATGATGGGGAACAACTCTCATGTGTTGTGCGGCGACTATTGTTGGCTCCAAAGGCAGAAGAACCACCACAGAGGCATAATATCTTTCGAACGAGATGTACGGTGCAACAGAAGATCTGCGATGTCATCATTGATAGTGGGAGAAGCGAGAATATTGTATCTCGGCGCATGGTGGAGAAGTTAGGGCTGAAGACGGAAAAGCATCCCACTCCTTACAAGATCGGCTGGATTCGCAAGGGTAATGACGTACAGGTTGATGAAGTGTGTCGGGTATCCTTTTCCATTGGCCGAACTTATGTGGATGAGGCAATGTGCGATGTAGTAGAGATGGATGCATGTCACATGTTGTTAGGCAGACCTTGGCAGTTTGATGTTGATGCCACGCATAGAGGGAAAGATAACGTCTACATCTTTAAGAAGGATGGTCGCCGAATTGTGCTCAAGCCTCTAACCGAGAAGGGACCTGTCAAAACCATTGTGGCTGAAAAGAAGAATTTCTTGGTCGTTGACAATGAAGACTTTATGAAAGATGTGAAGCAATCTGATGAGATTTATGCCCTTGTAGTTTCGGGAAAAGAGGAGTCTACCACTGTCGAAACTCCACATGAAGTACAGACCCTCTTACAACAGTTTGATGCAGTTATGCCTGATGATCTTCCTTCTGAATTACCCATGCTTAGGGACGTTCAACATCAGATCGACCTTATCCCTGGATCCCGACTACCAAATCTGCCACACTATAGGATGAGTCCGAAGGAAGGAGAGATTTTGCAGAAGCAGGTGGATGATCTCATCCAGAAGGGCCTTATACGACCTAGCATGAGTCCGTGTGCAGTGCCAGCACTACTAGTCCCAAAGAAGAACGGAGAGTGGCGTATGTGTGTGGACAGTAGGGCTATCAACAAGATTACGGTGAAGTACAGATTTCCTATTCCACGCTTGGAAGACATGCTAGACATGTTATATGGTTCAAAGGTGTTCTCCAAGATAGACCTCAAGAGCGGCTATCATCAGATTCGGATTAGGGAAGGAGATGAGTGGAAGACTGCTTTCAAGACAAAAGGCTTGGAAGACATGCTAGACATGTTATCTGGTTCAAAGGTGTTCTCCAAGATAGATCTCAAGAGCGGCTATCATCAGATTCGGATTAGGGAAGGAGATGAGTGGAAGACTGCTTTCAAGACAAAAGAAGGCCTGTACGAGTGGTTAGTCATGCCTTTTGGTCTTTCTAATGCCCCTAGCACTTTCATGCGATTGATGAATCAGGTATTAAAACCCTTTATCGGCAAGTTCGTCGTAGTTTACTTTGATGATATCCTGATTTATAGCCAGAGTGGGGCTGCACATCTGGACCACTTGAGGGAGGTACTAACAGTTTTGCAGGAGAATAAGTTGTACATTAATCTGAAGAAGTGCAACTTCATGACCAGTAGCCTCGTGTTTCTAGGCTTTGTTGTTAGTGCAGAGGGTATTCATGTTGATGAAGAGAAGGTTCGTGCTATTAGAGATTGGCCTACCCCGAAGACTGTCAGCGAAGTTCGTAGTTTTCATGGCCTAGCAACATTCTATAGGAGATTTGTAAGAAATTTCAGCAGCATTGTAGCACCTATAACTGAATGCATGAAGAAAGGAAAGTTCAATTGGGGGAAAGAAGCAGATCGTAGCTTTGCACTGATCAAGGAGAAGTTGTCCACCGCACCTGTGCTTGCACTTCCAGATTTTCAAAAAGTCTTTGAAGTTGATTGTGATGCGTCCATCATAGGAATTGGTGGTGTTTTATCTCAGGAAGGGCGTCCAGTTGCCTTTTACAGTGAGAAACTAAGCGAAGCTCGACAGAAGTGGACCACATATGAGCTAGAATTATATGCCATAGTTCAGTCTTTGAAGCATTGGGAGCACTATTTGATCTCGAGAGAGTTTTTGCTTCACACTGATCATCAGGCCTTGAAGACCCTTAATAGTCAGACTACCATCAACCATATATATGCTCGTTAGATTGCATATCTGCAGCGTTTCACCTTTGTTTTAAAGCATAAATCCGGGCAGCAGAATAAGGTTGCAGATGCACTCAGTAGGAGGGCTGGATTGTTGGTAACTTTGAAGGCTGAAGTGATTGCGTTTGAGTATCTTAAATGAAGATGAGGATACAGACCGAGACAATGTTGAAGACTATGATGATGGGTTGGATGCTGATGATGGGGAACAACTCTCATGTGTTGTGCGGCGACTATTGTTGGCTCCAAAGGCAGAAGAACCACCACAGAGGCATAATATCTTTCGAACGAGATGTACGGTGCAACAGAAGATCTGCGATGTCATCATTGATAGTGGGAGAAGCGAGAATATTGTATCTCGGCGCATGGTGGAGAAGTTAGGGCTGAAGACGGAAAAGCATCCCGCTCCTTACAAGATCGGCTGGATTCGCAAGGGTAATGACGTACAGGTTGATGAAGTGTGTCGGGTATCCTTTTCCATTGGCCGAACTTATGTGGATGAGGCATTGTGCGATGTAGTAGAGATGGATGCATGTCATATGTTGTTAGGCAGACCTTGGCAGTTTGATGTTGATGCCACGCATAGAGGGAAAGATAACGTCTACATCTTTAAGAAGGATGGTCGCCGAATTGTGCTCAAGCCTCTAACCGAGAAGGGACCTGTCAAAACCATTGTGGCTGAAAAGAAGAATTTCTTGGTCGTTGACAATGAAGACTTTATGAAAGATGTGAAGTAATCTGATGAGATTTATGCCCTTGTAGTTTCGGGAAAAGAGGAGTCTACCACTGTCGAAACTCCACATGAAGTACAGACCCTCTTACAACAGTTTGATGCAGTTATGCCTGATGATCTTCCTTCTGAATTACCCATGCTTAGGGACGTTCAACATCAGATCGACCTTATCCCTGGATCCCGACTACCAAATCTGCCATACTATAGGATGAGTCCGAAGGAAGGAGAGATTTTGCAGAAACAGGTGGATGATCTCATCCAGAAGGGCCTTATACGACCTAGCATGAGTCCGTGTGCAGTGCCAGCACTACTAGTCCCAAAGAAGAACGGAGAGTGGCGTATGTGTGTGGACAGTAGGGCTATCAACAAGATTACGGTGAAGTACAGATTTCCTATTCCACGCTTGGAAGACATGCTAGACATGTTATATGGTTCAAAGGTGTTCTCCAAGATAGACCTCAAGAGCGGCTATCATCAGATTCGGATTAGGGAAGGAGATGAGTGGAAGACTGCTTTCAAGACAAAAGAAGGCCTGTACGAGTGGTTAGTCATGCCTTTTGGTCTTTCTAATGCCCCTAGCACTTTCATGCGATTGATGAATCAGGTATTAAAACCCTTTATCGGCAAGTTCGTCGTAGTTTACTTTGATGATATCCTGATTTATAGCCAGAGTAGGGCTGCACATCTGGACCACTTGAGGGAGGTACTAACAGTTTTGTAGGAGAATAAGTTGTACATTAATCTGAAGAAGTGCAACTTCATGACCAGTAGCCTCGTGTTTCTAGGCTTTGTTGTTAGTGCAGAGGGTATTCATGTTGATGAAGAGAAGGTTCGTGCTATTAGAGATTGGCCTACCCCGAAGACTGTCAGCGAAGTTCGTAGTTTTCATGGCCTAGCAACATTCTATAGGAGATTTGTAAGAAATTTTAGCAGCATTGTAGCACCTATAACTGAATGCATGAAGAAAGGAAAGTTCAATTGGGGGGAAGAAGCAGATCGTAGCTTTGCACTGATCAAGGAGAAGTTGTCCACCGCACCTGTGCTTGCACTTCCAGATTTTCAAAAAGTCTTTGAAGTTGATTGTGATGCGTCCATCATAGGAATTGGTGGTGTTTTATCTCAGGAAGGGCGTCCAGTTGCCTTTTACAGTGAGAAACTAAGCGAAGCTCGGCAGAAGTGGACCACATATGAGCTGGAATTATATGCCATAGTTCAGTCTTTGAAGCATTGGGAGCACTATTTGATCTCGAGAGAGTTTTTGCTTCACACTGATCATCAGGCCTTGAAGACCCTTAATAGTCAGACTACCATCAACCGTATGCATGCTCGTTGGATTGCATATCTGCAGCGTTTCACCTTCGTTTTGAAGCATAAATCCGGGCAGCAGAATAAGGTTGCAGATGCACTCAGTAGGAGGGCTGGATTGTTGGTAACTTTGAAGGCTGAAGTGATTGTGTTTGAGTATCTTAAGGAGCTGTATGCGAAGGATGACGATTTTAAGAAGTTTTGGGATGACTGTCTTCAAAATAGATCAGTTAAAGGCTTTCATATTCAGGATGGTTATCTATTTCATGGCGATCAATTGTGCATACCCCAGAGTTCGTTAAGAGAGCAGATAATTCGAGACCTTCATGCTGGCGGACTAGGAGGACATTTGGGACGTGATAAGACAATTGCAGCCATTGAAGAACGGTATTATTAGCCTCAGTTGAAGAAAGGATCAGAAAGATATGTGCGACGTTGTCCAATTTGTCAAGTTGCTAAGGGACAGTCTCAAAATACAGGATTATATACACCCTTACCAGTTCCTGATGCGCCATGTCATGATATTTCCATGGACTTTGTGTTGGGGCTGCCTAGAACCCAACGAGGTATGGATTCTATTTTTATTGTGGTTGATAGGTTTTCAAAGATGGCGCACTTTATTCCATGCAAGAAGACTGCGGATGCGAGCAACATTGCCAATCTTTTCTTTCGGGAGATAGTTCGTCTTCATGGAGTGCCAAAGTCCATCACATCCGATAGAGATTCCAAGTTCTTATCACACTTTTGGAAGACTTTGTGGCAGAGATTCAACACTTCTCTCAAGTTCAGTACTGCCTATCACCCCCAAACGGATGGCCAAACTGAAGTGGTCAATCGCACCCTCGGCAATCTTCTTAGATCTATTTCTGGCGATCGACCAAAACAATGGGATCTTGCTTTGGCACATGCTGAATTTGCGTACAACTGTATGGAGAGTCGGACTACATGTAAGGCACCCTTTGCAATTGTGTATGGAAGGCTTCCGAATCACTATCTTGATCTAGCCCCGCTGCCTAAACTTCCTGGACAGAGTGTTCCTGCAGATCATATGGTTGAAAAGATACGGGCTATCCAACAGGAAGTAAAGGAGAAGATAGAACAGTCTAATGCTAAATATAAGAATGATGCTGATCGACACAGGAGGAAGGTGTTTGAAGAAGGAGACATGGTGATGGTGTTTCTGCGAAAAGAACGTTTTCCCGTGGGTACTTACAACAAGCTGAAGAATAAGAAGTATGGTCCATGCAAAATACTGAAGAAGATTAGCGACAACGCTTATGTGGTTGACCTTCCTACAGATTTGGGTATTTCTCCTAGTTTTAATGTTGCAGATTTGTTTGAGTATTACCCACCAGAAATAGCTGTTCATGCAAGTGTAAGCTCGGGGTCAAGATCTTTTCAAGCAGGGGGACTGATGTAGAACACACAGCAGACGTGTTTATGTCAAAGTGGGACAGTCGCAAATGCGGGCCTAGTCGAAGAAAATAACTTGTTTCGAAGAAACAGCCGTAACTTTCAAACCGTACGTCGGAATTGGACGAAATATATATGAAAATCGACTATCTCAACGAGACGGAGCCATCCAAACCTACCTCTTTGGGTTCGGTTCGCGTTCTCAGATTCGCCAAATTCCTTACGGTTTGAGAGATAATTATAATTTTGTCCGTTTTTACTATTTTTAGTAATAATTTAGGAGTCTGTTTTGTTTAGGAAACAAATCCGATTTGATCTCAGATTTGACCGGTGGACTTTCCTATTCATAAGGAGTCTTTTTAGGAGTTTTAATGTTTTAGGAATTCTATACCATTTTTGGTAAGTTGAGAGTCCTTGTAGGAATTAGAGTCCTTGTAGGAGTCTTGTTTCTTTTTCTATTTAATAAGAGCCTTGTAAGCCCTAGAGGCATAAATTTTGATTAATAAAATTTCGTTTTTCCTCAATATTTCTTCGTGGATTCGAAGCTCTTCGTGGATTCGAAGATCGTTCTTTGTGGATTCAGAGAACACCCTTGGTGGATTCCGAGGTTACAACTTCCGCGCTGCGTCAAAGTGAGAATTGATGAGAAGTGAAAATGAGCATTCCAACTTCAAAAAAGAGGGTGTGTTTGATAGGAAGGAATAAGAAGTGAGAATGATCATTCCATTCAACCTCATTTTCGCGTACCAAACGAGGCCTAAGTGATATTTTTCAAGTTTACGGGATCACTTCAAAACTAATTAAACTTAAGAGGGGATTTTTGTGAAAAATCTTCGCAGTTAAGAGGGGTATCTCGCAAACGAACAAATCTAGTGAAACCCACCCACAAGTTATGTCCGCTCGGGCTGTGCGGGGACGCATGTTTCCCACCGCGCCCGCCCGCGGCTACGGGCAGACCTCCACCCTCAGCCCTGTCTTTATTTTGGATATGACAAGTGATGCGTTTATTTTGATGTTGAATAGAAGCTCAAAAAGCAACCGCCGGTCTACGTGTGGTGTCTCGTCCGTACTCGACCCTATCAACTTTTAGTCCAACAAAACGTTGTTAATTTTGTTAGATCCTCCCAAGCAGCCGAGAGCACTCACAAACACTGTTGTTTCACCGACTTTTCATCGTATACATCCCAACTTGTATACGATAGCAATAAAAAAATAACCGAATATTTTTTTTTTAAATTTGCACCTATATACCCTTATTTTTTTAGGCACTTAAGTATGCTAGAGCTTTTACAACTAGCACTTAAATACACAAAGTTTTTAGAACTTGCACATGAATACCCCTCCCTCAGTTATGCAAACTTGAGGGTATTTAAGCGCAAGTTTTAAAAGCTTTAGGGTATTTAAGTGCCGGATTTTAAAACTTTAGGTTAGTTTTAATAACTTTAGGGTGTATAAGTGCTACCAAAAATAAGTGAGGGCATATAAGCGCATGTTTGAAACACTTTATGTTATTATTATTATTATTATTTGCTACCAAGTACAAGTCAGGGCACATAAGTGAAGAGTAGGGAATACAAGTGCTATTTGGTAATAGAAAGTTGATTTCTTAATACCAACCTTTTTGTCAATGAACTGAACAGAGGAGGGTGCACCTCTTTCATAGTACATATTCTATTGTAGCAGCTGATGTGTTGTGAAGATAGTATCGAGATTGCAAATACACAATCAAGTTATAGTATAGATACTGTCACGGGCAGCGGAAATTTCGGTAGCAATTCGGCAACACAACAAGAGAGTCAGGTCGAAATAAGAATTCTCGTCTCACCAAGGAAACAAGAATCTGAAGCGAATATCTCAACAAAGTGAGATATCAGCTCTTCCTCTCATCAGTTCTAGGACTGACCTGTCGAGGGATCCTAAAAGCTATTACAAATCACACAAAAAACGATACAACCAATTTTACGTGGTTCGGCAAATTGCCTACGTCCACGGGGCAAGGAGGGAGGAGATCTACTATTAGAGGGAGAGAAAACAACTAGGGTTTACAATTACTCACAACCTAAACCCTCAAACAAACTCTCAAATCCATCACACAATTATCTCTCTTAAAAGGGGATGCACAAAACCCTAAACAAAAGACTGTGTTTTTCTCCAAGAACAACCTCTGCGTCCGCACCTTGCAGCCATGATTTTTCTTCTCTGCTTTGCACGCCTACAGCCGAAAAAAAAATTCTCAGCCGCCAAAAAACCTCCTCGCACGCACCATGTTCACCTCTGCAGCCGCAAACACCAAAGCCGAATCCTTTGCCCCTAACTTTTTCACGAAAACCTAGGTTGGGAATTTATAACTCAGCGGAGTCGGGTGGGCCGCGTGTGCGTGAGATTGGCCACGAGAATTCGTCTTTCATGCAGGTTGGCTTCACATGGTGGGTGGCCCCCACTTCGTTCACAATTCTTCACCTCGGTGAAGTTTTCCCAAAACTGAGCTGACACCAAAGTATCTAAATGTCCCACTTGTTATATCCAGTACACCGTGAAACAATTCACGACAACGGACTCAATCCACAACAAGTCGGGAACCCGAACGAGAGTCCAAACAATCTCACCCCTATCAAAAATCAACTAATCCAAACCGGCTGAATCAAACATGACTGCCTACGTATCCTCTTGCCCAAGGAATCAAACCGAACGTAGTTTACTCAAATGGCTGCCAACGGTCTCAACAATCATGAATATGCAACAAGTTTCGACAATGATCAAACTTGTTGCTCGGAACCACCTTAGTGAGCATATCCGTCGGATTATCCTTCGTGTGGACCTTCACAATTTCCACATCGCCATCTTCAAGAACATCCCGAACGAAGTGATAACGAACGTCAATGTGCTTCGTCCTCACATGAAAAACCTTATTCTTCGCCAAATAGATAGCACTCATGCTATCACAATGAATAGTGACGAATCTCTGCGATATACCAAGTTCCTCCAAAAGTCCTCGAAGCCAAATAGCCTCCTTCACAGCCTCCGTAACTGCCATATACTCTGCCTCCGTCGTAGACAAAGCCACCGTAGACTGTAAGGTGCATCTCCAACACACCGGCGCATGGGTTAAAGTAAACACATACCCCATCGTGGACCGGCGCTTATCCAAATCCCCGGCATAATCCGAATCAACATAGCCAATGCACAACTGTCCACCTGTAGTGTCCCGCTCATAAACCAAACCAACATTAAGTGTACCTCGAATGTACCTTAAAATCCATCTCACGGCGTCCCAATGACCCACTCCTGGATCATGCATGTATCTCGAAATCATGCTCACCGCCCGTGACAATTCTGGCCTCGTACATACCATCACGTACATCAAGCTCCTAACCGCGCTCGCATATGGAGTCTTCGATATTAACTCTTGATCTTCAACTGACTTTGGTAAAAGACCAGCTGAAAGCTTCAAATTGGCTCCCAAATGTACACCAACTGGCTTCGTATCCATGCTAATATGGAATCGCTGTAGAACCTTCTTCAAATAAGCCACCTGTGTCAAACAAATTCTACCTTTCTTCTTGTCTCTGCCGATCTCCATTCCCAAAATGCGTTTGGCATCACCCAAGTCCTTCATCTCAAACTTATTTGAAAGCTGAACTTTCAACTCATCTATAGCCGACCTGGAAACTTCATCTCAAACTTATTTGAAAGCTGAACTTTCAACTCATCTATAGCCGACCTGGAAGTAGAGGCAACCAACATGTCATCGACCAACTCATCTATAGCCGACCTGGAAGTAGAGGCAACCAACATGTCATCGACATAGAGCAACAAATAAATATATGCACCTCCTTTCAACTTACGAAAATATACGCAATGATCAAACTGGCTCCGAGTATACGAATGATCAATCATAAAACCATCAAATCGCCTATACCACTGTCGAGGAGACTGCTTCAAACCGTATACCGATTTTTTCAACCTACAAACCGACTTATCTTTCCCTGCAGCTCGGAATCCCAATGGCTGAGTCATATATATTTCTTCATAAAGATCACCATGAAGAAATGTTGTCTTTACATCCAACCGATCTAACTCCAAACCATATTGTGCCACCAAAGCTAGCAAAATCCGAATCGAAGAGTGTTTCACCACCGGAGAAAAAACCTTATTATAGTCAATACCTTCCTCCTGTGCATAGCCCTTCGCAACCAACCTAGCTTTGAACCTCAATGGAGTGCCCTTAATGTCCTTCTTCTTCGTGTATACCCACTTGCAACCAATTGCCTTCCGTCCTTTTGGAAGCTTAACAAACTCCCATGTATCGTTCTTATGAAGAGATTCCATCTCCTCCTGCATAGACACCTGCCACGAATCAGCCTCCGAACTCTGCTCGGCCTATCTGAATGTAGTAGGCACCAACTCATCGATACTCTCCACCGGAAGTGCATACACAACTGTGTCGGCATATCGTGCTGGCATCTGTATGTTTCTCCTCTGTCTCCGAATCGCAATCGAATCCTGAACCCGAGCCGTCGGTCCCTGATCCTGCACATCAGTACTCGTATCTCCCGTGTTATCGTCGTGCTCGCCTGACGTCACCTCAGTCGGCACTCTAATGGATACTGTACCATCTGGACAATGTGGTCGTGCTCGCCTGACGTCACCTCAGTCGGCACTCTAATGGATACTGTACCATCTGGACAATGTGGAGCTATATCGATCTCCATCACCTGTGATATCTCCTCTGTCGGGTCGCTCTCCACCTGATGAGAGCTGGGAAGCTTCAAGATAGAAGCCTCATCAAACGTGACGTCCTTACTCAGCACAATCTTCTTATCAACTGGATCCCAAAACTTGTATCCCTTGACACCACGCTTGAATCCTACAAATATGGCATTCCTAACTCGAGGTTCCAACTTATCAGTTCTTACATGATAAAATGCATGGCACCCGAATACCTTAAGCTAGTCATAGTCATGTGCTGGCTCTCCCGACCACTTCTCCATTGGGGTCTTCCCCTCAATCGTAGATGAATGCAGCCTATTAATGAGGTAGCTCGCATATGTAAGTGCCTCAGCCCAAAAGATCTTCTCCAAACCACTCTGCGATAATAAGCATCGAATCTTCTCCAGTAAAGACCGATTCAACCTCTCTGCCACCCCATTTTGTTGTGGTGTATGATTAACTATGAAGTGTCTCTCTATGCCCTCGTCTCGGCATAGTTGCTGAAAGGGGTCAGAAGTATACTCATCACCGTTGTCGAATCATAACGTCTTGATCTTTCTCCCAGTCTGCAGTTCCAATCTCTTTTTTCACTCCACAAATAAATCTAGGACTTCACTCTTCTTCATCATGGTGTACACCCAACAACGTCTAGAATAATCATCAACGAACGTGACGAACCAATGTCGACCACCAAGTGATACAGTCTTGGTGGGACCCCAAACGTCTGTGTGCACGTAGTCCAGGATACCCCTCGTCTGATGAATGACAGTCCCGAACTTTACCTTCGTCTTCTTGCTAAGAACACAATGCTCACAGAACTCAATCTTTCCACTCTTGGCTCCCTTCAATAGCCCATGTTTGCACAATGCCTGCAGTGACTTTTTACCTGTGTGCCCCAACCTATAGTGCCAAAGTCTGCTCATGTCCGCTTCTGAAATAGCCGAAGCAACCTGGCCAATCTCAGTGCTTCCCTTCAGATAATACAAATTCTAATTGCGGACTCCCTTCATCACCATCAATGATCCCTTAGTAACCTTTGCTACAGCATTTTCATAAGTCACCTTGAATCCCTTCGCCTCCAAAGCTCCAACTGAGATAAGATTTTTCTTCAGCTGAGGAATGAATCTCACATCTTTTAATTCATGGACTACTCCATCGTGCATCCTAATCCGCATGGTACCTATCCCATAAACGCCACAAGATTGATCATTTCCCATGACAACAACACCCCCGTCGACTTTCTCAAAAGATACAAACCAGTCTCGCCTAGAGGTCACATGATAAGTAGCCGCGGAATCAAGCATCCAATCTGATGCATCCATATGGTTCACCTCCGGAGTAATCAATAGAGAAAAACACGAATCATCGGAATCATCTCCTTTCGCAAAGTTCACCTCATTGGCATTCGGGCCCTTTTTCTTGCCATTCTCCTTCTCCTTGAGCTTCGGGCAGTCTCTCTTCCAATATCCCTGCTTTTTTCTTGCCATTCTCCTTCTCCTTGAGCTTCGGGCAGTCTCTCTTCCAATATCCCTGCTCCTTGCAGAATGCACATTGGTTCTTTGTCGGGCAGTCTCTCTTCCAATATCCCTGCTCCTTGCAGAATGCACATTGGTTCTTTGCTAATTGGTGGCAGCCTCTAGACTTTGATCTTCCTCTATTACCACCTTTCGGATATGAGCTTCTACCTCTCGTCGACAAGGTCTCGCCTGAAGTGCTAGCACAGGAAGTCTCCTTGTCATTCCTCCTCAAATCGTAATTGGTCAATGCGTTAGTCACTTCACTATAGCTGATAGAAGATCTCCTGTTCAACAAAGTGAGCACGAAGGTATCATATTCCTCATCCGGTAAGGAGCCCAACAAAATAATCGCCTTGTACTCATCCAATATCTTCTCATCAACATTCGCCAAGTCCGACAACAACTTAGTGTAGTTGTTCACATGAGCCGATAGCGAGGTGCCTCTGGACATCTGAAATCTGAAGAGTCTTCGCAGCAAGTGCAACATGTTCTCAACACTCTTCGTTAGATACTTGTTATTGAGAATTTCCTACATCTTCATTGCAGACGTCACCCCAATCACATCATATTTCAGCTCATGTTCTAAACAGGACCTGATCACCCCACAAGCGTTCCTATTCATCTTCTCCCATATCGCCTCATCATATTTAGGTGGCCTCTCGTGGACCATGATGGTTTCTTCCAGATTCTGAGCATTGAGCGCATCCTTTACGTCGCTCATCCACAAACCAAAGTTGATTTTGCCGTCATACTTCACCACACTAATCTTAGTGTTCTGAAAACCAACTTGTATTGTACTCGCCATCGACTTGCTACTTTTATCTTCTTCTCCTATTGCAAACTAAATCCAAATTGTAGAGAAAGAATAAATTTGATAGAAATTAGGAACCACCCAATTGAACCCTAGATCGGATTCCAAATAGATTTCCTATCCACACGAGGAAAGAAAAATCTCTAACGACAACTCCTAATGTTATCTCCACTGAAGCCTAGAACTCTAAGAACCAAGCTTCATACAAGAATCTTCCTCCACCAAACTCCAAAACCCTAGATCTGAAAGCTGGGCTCTGATACCACTTGTTACGGGCAGCGAAAATTTCAACAGCACTTCGGTAGCACAACAATGTTAGTCTAAGATGTAGACCCAAAGTTCGAGACAAGAGCTGGAATCAAAAGGACGAGAAAAGGAGCAGACAGATCCACGGTCGACCGAGTCGGTCGACCGCGAACGTGCACACAAGCTGGGAGAGCCTGGATCAGGTCGCGGGCGACCGGGGCGGTCGACCGGCAAAACAGTTGGTCGACCGTGGCGGTCGACCGCGAGACCGTCGGTCGACCGCGTCGGTCGACCGTGAGTAAATTTGGCAATTTCCTGTTCTGTTTAGGAATCTGTTTCACCCAGGATTCTATATATACCCCATACGATTTTAGGGTTTGTCCTACATCAAAAAGGAGTTTTTTGACTGCAAAGAGAGAGAGAATCTCAGAGAGATTAACCCCTTGTTTGAGAGCTTCTATTTTCTTCTTCAATTAATAAAAAGATTGTGTGGTGTGGCTCCCGAGGACGTAGGCACATTGTCGAACCTCGTTAAATCTGTGTGTTCTTCTCCTTTACTATTTTTGCAAGGTTAGATCTTTATTTGTGGTATTTTTCCTACTTTCTTACTTTCAACACAAGGTCCGGAAGGGCAGGGGTTCATTTGATTATTTCGAATCCCCAACAACTGGTATCAGAGCTTCGTTCAGCAATTTGTGTGAAAGCCATGGCAGAGGAAAGCAAATCAAAGATCAAGAAGTTTGACGGTTCAGACTTCGCCTACTGGAAGTCGCAGATGGAGGACTATCTGTATCAGAAGGACTTGTATCGCTCGTTGATGGGCAAGGAAAATGGAAAGAAGAAAGAGGAGTCAGATGGTGATTGGGAGGTACTGGATAGGAAGGTTCTAGGGCAAATCCGATTGTCACTCGCCAAATCAGTAGCCCATAATATTCTGAAGGAGAAGACGACGGTAGGGCTTATGGAAGCGCTCGCGAAGATGTACGAGCAACCATCGGCAGCAAACAAGGTGCATCTAGTCAAAACTCTTTTCAACCTCAAGATGGCAGAAGGACGGTCCTTCACGATGCACCTCAGCGAGTTCAACACAATTGTTGATCAACTTATCTCCGTGAACATCACGTTCGATGATGAAGTGCAGGCCCTTCTACTACTATCGTAGTTGCCGGATAGTTGGGCAAGTTGTGTGATGGCAATCAGCAATTCGACGGGGAAAGAGAAGTTGAAGCTGAATGAGGTTATTAGCATGATTCTATCCGAGAAGGTTAGAAGAAAATCGTTCGAATCAGAAGGTTCAGGTTCAGCCCTAAGTTTCGAGCAGAGAGGCAGAAGCCAGAAGAAAGGGAACCAGAACAGGAATCGGTCGAAATCAGTAAAGAAGAGGCCGAACTCGAAGGTTAGGTCTATCAAAGGGAAGTCTTGGAACTGTGGCCAGGAGGGCCATATGTCTTCGGTCTATAAAGCACCAAAGAAGGATGCGGGTGAGCAGGAGGCTCATGTCGTGCAGGATGCCTTGATCTTTGCTATGGATAGCGATTCTGATTCTTGGGTCATCGACTCAGGAGCTTCTTTCCACGCCACTGCTAATAGGAAACTACTTTAGAACTATGTAGCAGGGGACTTTGGTAAAGCATATTTGGGGGATAATGAACCTTACAATATTGTTGGAAAGGGTGACGCTCAGATACAGATAAAGGGCTCTAAGTGGAATTTGAAGAACGTGAGACACGTGCCGAAGCTGAAGAGGAATCTTGTTTCAGTGGGACAGCTTGGAGCAGAAGGCTACGTTTCGATATTCACCGGGGATTCGTGGAGAATCTCCAACGGTACTATGGTTGTTGCCCGAGGCAATAAAACAGGAACTCTCTACCTCACTTCACATGTGAGTGACACCCTCGCAATTGCAGCTGGTAAGGAGAGTACAGATCTGTGGCACAACAGGCTGGGACACATGAGCGAGAAGGGGATGAAAATTCTACATTCACAAGGAAAGCTAACCGGGATCGACACCGTGGAAGTCGGGGTTTGTGAATACTGCATCTTTGGGAAGCAGAAGAGGGTTAGTTTCCAGAAGGGTGGAAGGCCACCTAAGGCTCAGAAGCTAGAGTTGATTCATACAGATGTATGGGGCCCAACCAGTGTGTCTTTTTTTGGCGATTCGAGATACTACGTCACCTTTATCGACGATCACTCGAGGAAGGTGTGGGTTTACTTCATGAAGCACAAGTCAGAGGTGTTCGAAATCTTCAAGAAGTGGAAGGCCATGGTCGAGAACGAGACAGATCTGAAGGTGCAGTGCTTGAGATCAGATAATGGTGGAGAATATGAGCTGGAGGAGTTCAAAAGGTTCTGTGCTACGAATGGGATTCGCTTAGAGAGGACTACTCCAGAGATGCCGCAGAAGAACGACATTGCAGAAAGAATGAATAGGACCTTGACAGAGCGTGCGCGGAGCATGCGACTACATGCAGGTCTGTCTAAGACATTTTGGGCAGATGCGGTGCATACGGCAGCCTACCTGATTAATCACGGGCCATCAGTTCCATTAGATTTTGGGATTCCAGAGGAGGTTTGGAGTAGAAAAAAGATAAATCTCTCACACTTGCGGGTATTTAGTTGCGTGGCTTATGTTCATATGAGTAACCATGTCAGGGATAAGCTAGAAGCTAAGTCACAGAAGTGCACATTCATTGGATACGGCATTGATGAGTTCGGGTATCGCCTTTGGGATGAAAAGAACAGGAAGATCATCAGGAGCCGGGATGTGATATTCAATGAGGAGGTGATGTACAAGGACAGGGACAATGCCAAGGATAGCTAAAGCAGTGTGAGCAACACTACGGATACAGGTGGATCCGAGTACATGGATTTGGAGGAACTTCCAGATGGGGGCGACAATGTCAATTCTGACCGTAGAACGGAGGAGACTACAGGTGCAGAAGCTACTACCCAGGGCGTGGAGCTTAGGAGGTCATCCAGGGTACCCAAACCAAATCCCAAATACCTCTCGTCACTTGATTATCTACTCTTAACAGATAGCGGAGAGCCGGAGTGTTATGAAGAGGCAGTGCAAGTGAGTGAATCTCAGCAGTGGGAGCATGCGATGCAGGAGGAGATGGATTCTCTACTCACTAATGAGACATGGGAGTTAGCCCAGCTACCTGCGCAGAAGAAAGCCTTGCACAATAAATGGGTCTACCGGGTCAAGCAGGAGAGTGATGGAAGCAAGAGATTCAAGGCCAGATTAGTAGTGAAAGGGTTTCAACAGCGGGAAGGAGTGGACTACACGGAGATATTTTCCCCTGTTGTGAAACTCACAACCATCAGAGTGGTGTTGAGTTTGGTAGCTGTAGAGGACCTCTTCCTTGAGCAGTTAGATGTGAAGACTGCCTTTCTTCATGGTGACTTAGATGAAGAAATCTACATGAAGCAACCTGTTGGCTTCATTGAAGAAGGAAAGGAAGAGATTGTGTGCAAGCTCAAGAAGAGCTTATATGGTTTGAAACAGGCTTCGAGACAGTGGTATAAGAAGTTTGATAACTTCATGCAGAACAATGGCTATAGAAGATGCAATTCGGATCATTGCTGTTATTTTAAAAGGTTTGAGTCCAGCTTCATTATTTTGTTATTGTATGTTGATAACATGTTGGTAGCAGGACCGTGTTTAGAAGAGATAAACAGTTTGAAGAGACAACTAGCAAAGGAATTTGCAATGAAGGATCTGGGTGCAGCAAAGCAGATTCTAGGGATGCGAATCAGTAAGGATGAAGCTGAAGGGACATTAAGATTGAGCCAAGCTGAATACATTGAGAAGGTACTTCAGAGGTTTAACATGCAGAATGCTAAAGTTGTTAGCACACCCTTTGGAAATCAGTTCAAGCTATCTGAGGAGCAATCGCCTAAGATAGATGTAGATAGAGAGCATATGAGCAGGGTGTCATATTCTTCGGCCATTGGGAGTCTCATGTACGCGATGGTTTGCACGAGGCCGGACATCGCCCATGCAGTGGGAGTTGTGAGCAGATTTGCAAGCAATCCAGAAAAGCAGCATTGGGATGCCGTGAAGTGGATAATGCGGTACTTAAGGGGGACAACGAACAAGCCACTATGTTTCAGGAGGAAGGAATTGGTGCTGCAAGGATACGCGGATGCGGACTTCGTCGGTGATCATGATACGAGGCGAAGCACCACGGGGTATGTTTATACCTTAGCGTCGACAGCAGTGAGTTGGGTCTCACGTTTGCAGAAGATTGTGATTTTATCTACAACCGAGGCTGAGTATGTCGCGGTGACTGAAGCAAGCAAGGAAATGATCTGGTTGAACGGGTGCTTGGAAGAGTTGGATCTGAAGCAAGGGAGATGAGTTCTTTATTGTGATAGCCAGAGCGCTATACATCTTGCCAAGAATCCAGTATATCATGCCAGAATGAAGCACATCGACGTCAAATACCATTTTATACGCTCGCTAGTTGAGGACGAAAAGTTGCATTTAATAAAGATTTTAGGGAGTCAAAATCCGGCGGACATGTTGACGAAGGCAGTCACCATTGAGAAACTGGAGTTGTGCGCAACTTCAGTTGGCCTTTATGAGTAGAAGACGAAGGTGGAGCCACACTACGAGGATCGGCGAGATTGCCGAAATATTGTTGATTGAAGAAAGAATTTTTCGGGGGAAAAGATACATGCGAAGAAGGGGAGAGTTCGGGTGAACTCATTACAGGCACTTTGGTCTCCAAGTGGGAGATTGTTAGTCTAAGGTGTAGACCCAAAGTTCGAGACAAGAGCTGGAATCAAAAGGATGAGAAAACGAGCAGACAGATCCACGGTCGACCGAGTCGGGCGACCGCGAACGTGCACACAAGCTGGGCTCGGGTTTTTGCAGTCGGTCGACCGTGGCGGTCGACCGCGAGACCGTCGGTCGACCGTGAGTAAATTTGGCAGTTTCCTATTCTGTTTAGGAATCTGTTTCACCCAGGATTCTATATATACCCCATACGATTTTAGGGTTTGTACTACATCAAAAAAAGGAGTTTTTTGACTGCAAAGAGAGAGAGAATCTCAGAGAGATTAACCCCTTGTTTGAGAGCTTGTATTTTCTTCATCAATTAATAAAAAGATTGTGTGGTGTGGCTCCTGAGGACGTAGGCACGTTGCCGAACCTCGTTAAATCTGTGTGTTCTTCTCCTTTACTATTTTTGCAAGGTTAGATCTTTATTTGTGGTATTTTTCTTACTTTCCTACTTTCAACACAAGGTCCGGAAGGGCAAGGGTTCGTTTGATTGTTTTGAATCCCCAACAAACAAAAGAGTCAGGTCGAAATAAGAATTTCCGTCTCACCAAGGAAACAAGAATCTGAAGCGAATATCTCAACAATGTGAGATATCAGCTCTTCCTCTCATCAGTTCTAGGACTGACCTGTCGAGGGATCCTAAAAGCTATTACAAATCACACAAAAAAACGATATAACTAATTTTACGTGGTTCGGCAAATTGCCTACGTCCACGGGGCAAGGAGGGGGAGATCTACTATTAGAGGAAGAGAAAACAAATAGGGTTTACAATTACTCACAACCTAAACCCTCAAACAAACTCTCAAATCCCTCACACAATTATCTCTCTCAGAAGGGGATGCACAAAACCCTAAACAAAAGACTACGTTTTTCTCCAAGAACAGCCTCTGCGTCCGCACCCTGCAGCCGTGATTTTTCTTCTCTGCTTTGCACGCCCACAGCCAAAAAAAAAAAATTCACAGCCGCCAAAAAACCTCCTCGCACGCACCCTGTTCACCTCTGCAGTCGCAAACACCAAAGCCGAATCCTTTGCCCCCCAACTTTTTCACAAAAACCTAGGTTGAGAATTTATAACTCAGCGGAGTCGGGTGGGCCGCGTGCGCGTGAGATTGGCCACGAGAATTCGGCTTTCACACAGGTTGGCTTCACGTGGTGGGTGGCCCCCACTTCGTTCACAGATACAATGTAGATCCCATGGGGAAGGTGTGTAGGAAAAGTTCTAAAATTGGTTCCTAGAATTGTATGTGGACAATTAGGAGTGAGCGTATAGAGATATGGAGATGGTGAGTGTTTATTTGCAAATAAAATAAAATAAAATAAAATAAAATAAGAAGGAAGAAAGAGAGTGGAAAAATTAAAGAAAAAAAGAATAAACTAGAATGAGAAATAAGAAAATAGAAAAGAACAAAACCAAAATTAGAAAAATTGGTCAACAAGAGGAAAATCAAATAAGTAAATATGGAGGAAATCAAAGTAGTGAATATAGGAATCTAGAATTGAATCCACTAGTTAATTTTACTTAGTATTTATGAACTACTCTTTTTTTATCATATTTTACTTTAGATTAATTAAGCATAAACTATCAAACTACTTAAGGAAAATATAACCTATCAAATTATCATCCAAGAAAAAAAACAATCATGAAAAGGACAAGCAATTAGATAGTAATTCTAAAATTCATAAGTATAACCTATCAAACCATTCAAATAAGCATAGATTGTCAAATTCTTTTTCTACCAATTTAGTTTTTTAGTTGATTATCCTAAGCATGATCATTTTAAGAGTGAAAAAGCAATCTAAAAATTATTATAGAAATTAAACTAGTTTTATGCAATTCTAGATCTCCTAAATAATTTAGTTTCCCATATTGAGGAAAAAATAAAATAAAGCATGAAAGAAGAACAAGAAAATAAAAATTACACTACAAAGCAAGAAAAGTAGCAAGAAAATAAAAACAGAAAAAGAAACAAAAAGAGCAAGGAAATGTAAATCTATTCTACAAAATATGAAATAAATCTACTAATACAAGCATGAAAATAAATCTAATTTATCAAACATGAAATAAAAGCAAAAATATAAAAAGCCTAAAACAAGAAAACAAAAGAGAAAAAAACTTACATTGGAAGGGGTTAGCCCATTGAAGGTAAATTTTGCGTCTTCATTTTCATCAACAAAGAAGAAGAAATAAAATTTAAAAAGAGGAACAATTTTTTTTATTAATACAATCTTAAAGAGTTTACAATTTGGAACTGCAAATCTGCATCTTCATCTTCATCAACAAAGAAGAAGAAATTTTTTTATTAATACAATCTTAAAGAGTTTATAATTTGGAAGACCTAATTACAGGGCTTCCTCTCCAAAAGGAGTTTACAAAATTTTACACACTCCTCACCCTCTACCCCTATTTATAGCCTATAGCAATCAACAAGAGATATTAGACTGGACTTGAGCTCCAAGGATTAAACCTTAATCACAAAAAATGTAGTTACGAACCAATCGGTTGGCCAATCGGTTGGTGGACTAATAAAAATTTTAAATTTTGAAAATTTTGGTAGCTCCATCTCATCGAGGTAGGTGATTTTTTATATCATATATTAAATTCTACTTTCCAGATTGGAGATAATGAAGTTTCTTTATGGCTAATCATCCTGAATATGAATTTGATTTGATTTCCTTTCATATTGGATTCTTATTTCTAGGGCTTCAATACGGTGTTTGGCTTGATCTTGGGCTCCATAAAAGATTAAGAAAGGAGAAAATTTAATTCTTTTGGGTTCTTATTCATTAATTCTTAATTAACCTACAGATCAAGAGAAAAATAAGTTGGTGATATATTTACTCAAATAAAATAGATAATAAGGATATAAAAGTGTAATAAATATGACAGAAGCCCTATATATTTACTCAAATGGCTATGAATACCATGTTTTTTTTGGGCGATTCTAATTGACTTTGTATTACCCCTTACGCCCCTGAAGATTAACATGTTCAGTTATAGTTTGGGTGTGTTATATCGACGAAATCAATGGGAAGTGTGATAGAATATACTAACTTTGTTTACTCGAATAAATATAACTATCTAGTTTATGAGAAACTACAACATATACAACTATACCTAAAACAAAGAGAGTAATATGTATCATATAACTTATGAGAAAGTTCTCGCATACACAATGATGTGGCAAAATTTTGACCAAGTGATGTGAGTAAACTAACAAAGAAAGAAACTCATGTTCATTTGGCTGATAACTGGTCACATACATCTTTATAAGAGAATTCCCTCATGTATTATATGATACTCATTATTCTCTAAAACAAACCACAATTATTTTAGGTATGAAAGCATGTTTATAACTGCAAAGTGGTCTGTCCATGTTCAAGTAGAAAATGAAAGCTGTCCAAACTCAATAAACTTTTGTGCACAAAAGTAAAATAATAATCATGCACAAAATGAGCGGGTAACGGGCCATCTTTTGGTGGATTTTTAATTTAATTTAATTTATTTTATTTTATTTTGTGTGTGTCAAAATCTATATGATCAACGACAAGACAAATGATATGTTTTTTTAGTGATTGGTCATAGATAGGAGCTTAACAATTTGTCTTATGCTTGCTTTGTGGATTTTGTATAAGATATAATTTTATAAATGGTAGCTTTAATTAGTATTTACCAAAAATACCCAATGATATTTAATTATGACATGACGAATGAGAGGTCCTATGGCTCAGCTCTAAAATTGATTAAAGGTTAGATTACTTTAAAAAAACTTGAATCTCAACTGAACAAGGAAGTTCGGTAATTAGACCAATCAAGAAAGGTTAAAAACGACGAAACCGCAGTTACAGTGGCCATAATTCAAGCTTGACACTAAGAAAATCTTAGTGAAGGGAAAGGAAATTAGAGGATTGATAAGTTAGTGGATTGAGATGGCATGTGTCGGAAGCATGACATACAACGAGTTGGAATATGCATATCATGACTATTAATTAAAATTAATAAAAAATTAGAAGAATACCTAAATTATTTTTTGAATTTTTTTAATAATCTGTCCCAATATCAATCTGAAAGGCTTCCTCAAGAGAAAAAACCTTTAATTGAAATCCATCCGTTATCGAAGAGGAGCAATACTGAGAGATAGGTTCTCAAATTTCTATTTCTCTTCTGTTATTCTCTTAATCTCATAAGGTTACATGTGAACCATATATATAGGATTAGACTTGCCCTATAGATTTTAATTTTAAATAGTTCTTAATTGTTCAAAACTCTTTTCCATAATATTAAAGATATAATATTTTTTTATAACAATTAAAGATAGAATACTCTTTTCATAACAATTAGATATAGAAATAGAATTTTGTTGCGTGTATATATCTTCTAATGATATTAGTTAGATTAATTGGGTCTCATATTGAGAATTAATTATTAATCAAATTAATATTTTTTTTAACAATCAAGTCTCTGTCCGACTAACTGTTCATAAAAGCTCTTCCATAATATGTGATTAATTATATATAAATAATATCTTAAATTCAGTCCCTTCTAGTGTCATTTAGTTTAATTAACTCTTTGAGCAGGACACTTCACATATTTGCTCATGCCTAAATTTTAATTCTCATAAAGATAAATAAAACTCAATTTGAAACATCAAAATATTTTATTTTTATAAGAAAATAAATTTTGAAAAATATTTTTACATAATTCAAGCTTGACACTAAGAAAGGCTTAGTGAAGGGTAGGAAAATTAGAGGATCGATAAATTAATGGATCGAGGATGGCATGGTATCTGTAACGCCCCTGGTTTCAACAAGGTTACAGTCCGAGGTGAAACCAAGAATGCCAAACCTGCCATGTACTATACCGTGCAAAAACATGTTTCATCATCACAATAAGTATCTATCTAGTGGAAACAATAACGGGTGTAGACACAAACAGGCAAAAGAAAATATACGACAGAAATATTAAACAATAGATATTCTGAAAGAAATAACTACCAGTGATATAAATCAAAAGAATCTCAGAAAAAGGAACAATATCTGAACTGAGTACAACTGTCTCGACATAGAACAAATGACATGACAATAAGGCACATTGCCTTTACAAAACTAGAAATAACATCTCAATGTTCATAAACCAAGTCGTCGTGGAGTCCTAAACATAATCTACTAATAAAATATCTATAAGTAGTAACTAGAGCAAATCCATCAAGCTACGGCTCTCCGTGCACCTAGCTCGTTACCTGAAAGTAGGGAAACAACGAGCATCAAAACGCTATAGCGAGTAACATCTCAACCAACCCCAAGGGAAGGGATAGTTGGATAGAAAAATACTGATAATACATATACATAGTCATAACATCAAATTTGAAATAAAAATGGTAGTTTGATATTTAGGAATTTACAACATGTGAGTGGAAGTCTCAACCATCCCGTAAGCTCATATTGTAAACAGCTAACTATCAAATCCAACTATAACTTGGAACAAAATCTCCATTTCGAACTATCTCAAAAATATTCTATTAAATGTCAGAATACTTATTCAACTCTTGAACTTCCTCTACTATATGTTAGTTTAGGCAAAATTCACTGAATGTCCAACACATGGACTGTATGTAACCAATGTCCAATACATGAACTGTAATATGATAAATCCTAACACATGGACTGCACATGGGGTAGGTCCAACACATGGACTATAAATAACGTAGGTCCAACACATGGGCCGCAAAGCTACATGTCCAACACATGGAATGAAATGAGCAAATGTCCCACACATGGACTATATGATCGAGGTTCAACACATGGGCCATAATAGATAGGCGTCCAACACATAGACTACAATGGATTTCAAATTAAAAACATCTATATACTATCCACTCTCATGTCTCGGTGAAATAAACAAAGCCTCCTGTCTGTAGTCAACTCGTGAACACAATTCTCTGTGCTTAAAAATACCAAATAATCCAGAAATTTAGCCAGTCACACGACGTATGCACAAAACAAAACAGGGTAGAAAACTGACTCGCGGTCGACCGTCGCGCCCAGTGCGGTTGACCGCACTAAGAACAGAAACTCACTGTGTTTCTGTGCTCCCCAGCGGTCGACCGTCGCACTATGCACCGTCGATCGTGATCGATGGTCGACCGCCACGCCCAGCGCGATCGACTGCGATTAAGACAGAAACTGAAATCCAATCTGTGCACGATACGCGGGCGACCGCCGTGCCACCCGCGGTCGACCGCGAAGCAGAAAAAATCCTATTTTTAGGTTTTTGTTCTAACTGATATCGATCTCGATCTTCATGTGGTGTTTATATGTACTAGCAACCCTATGCATGTGATTTAATATATCTGGAACATGCTATAAACAGTCTAATCACTATAGAAAAAAAGAAGCGATTTAAAACATGCATATATATGACGAAACCTTCGAAAACAATTGTTTTTCTTTCAAAATTCTTATTATACTAAACACTAATTCAAAATCTACACTTAGAAAAACGTGGGTGATCTGTATTAATCTGAAAACATGTTCTTTTGCAACATACAATATAAAGATGAAACTTGCCTGAGGGGTGATGAGCAACTGTGGGTAAGGTCGTGAGGGGGTTCTCCTTCGCTAAACACCGTTGGATCTCGCTCGAACTCCTCAAAATCCTCCAAGAATCGCCCAAAGAACAAGCTAGGATTTGCAAGAGGGTAGGGGGAGGCTGCTAGGGTTTTCTATGATGAAGAGGAGGCTCTCCTGGGAAAAGTCGTCTGGTCGTTGTACGGTCGACCGCCGCGCCACGTGTGGTCGACCGCATAGCAGAAATCTGCTGTGCATGAACCTATCGTGTGCTGGTCTTTTCCACTTGATTTCTCTCACATAATCATACTTATTTGATCCCAAAACACTTGTTATCATACTCTTCTATGATCTAAACATATTTTTCATAATAAAAACTCATTTATTTAATCTTTGTAATATGTTCATAAACACTTTCTTTTATAACTATAGGGCTATAGGAGAACTCAAATTTCTTTGTCTTTTATTCTTTACTAGACTATCATTTGGTTGTTCTATGCTTGTGATGAATGACGACAATGCCCTCTCTTTATCCGCATGTAACATTTCTTGGTATAAAAGATAGCTTAAAAGGTTTGGAAGTTTAGTCTTCTTGTTAGTTGCCTTTCTTTGTACTATTAGGTCTTTTTTTGTCAATGAAAAATTTTATTCATTCAACCATTTTGAAAGTTTATAAATCATGATTCTCAAAACATGAGAAAGCCTAGCTATTAACAAAAATACAAGGGATAATCCCCACTCTCCAATTCCTAATTACAAAGAAGCAATCCACTCTCTATTTTCAGGTAAAGTAGTACTATTGAGAACTAAGATCAAAATATCAACTTTAATTTCTTTAACTAACTAATCAGCCCCCTTGGATTTTTGCAAAAATATCCTCGCATTTCTTTCATTCCATATCCTGTATAATGAAGCATTAAAAGCCATCCTCTTAATCCTTTGTTTAAATCTCTTGCCTCTCAAACTGGTAATATACCACTCCAAGAGACAGTTCCAAACACAAGAAAGCCATCTGAATTGGATCCACTTCATAATCTTGTTCCAGACAATTTTAGAGAATTCAAATTCAAAGAAGAGATGATCACAGCTCTCTGAAGCTGCACCACTGCATAAACAACATGAATTAGTGAACACAGTCCCCATTCTTAACAGCATGTCTTGCGTGAGCAACCTGTTTTGAACTGCAAGCCAGCTTATAATAGAATTCTTAGGATAATTCATTCTCTCCCATATAGTATTAAACCATGGAACTTTGAGAGAAGCCGGAGATAGAGCTACATACAAGGCTGAGGTTTTAACTTTTGAATTTTTGTAGCAAGAGCCAATAATATGCTCCAGGTTATCAATTCCACCAATTAATGTCATGGCTTTATCTCTGATTTTTAACATTTGC
Source organism: Asparagus officinalis (assembly GCF_001876935.1). Taxonomy (NCBI): domain Eukaryota; kingdom Viridiplantae; phylum Streptophyta; class Magnoliopsida; order Asparagales; family Asparagaceae; genus Asparagus; species Asparagus officinalis. The sequence continues at coordinate 130,909,287 of NC_033797.1, read as the reverse complement.
TTCCAAAGCCAAGAATTACTAGCTATTGCATTGACAGTCAAGACATCTCTGTTTTTCAAATAGTTGTCGTGTATCCATTTGATCCAAAGGAGCTCTTTATTCACAGGATGTACCAAATATTCTTTAAGGTTGAAGCAAAATTCCATAGTTTAGTAGAGAATATGCCTAATCCACCAAATCTTTTCTCCTGGCATATTTTCTCCCATGCTACAAGAGAAGGTTTATGCTTATGATCAGTTCTCCCCCAAAGAAAATCCCTGCATATTTCATCAATTTTCTAAAGAACACTCACTGTCAATATGTAGCTAGATGTCCAAAATATTTGAACACCTAAAATCACACTTTTTATAACCTGTATCGTCCCCGCATAAGAGAGATTCTTGGATTTAGCCCATCTCTGAAATTGATTTTTAATCTTATTGAGAAGGGGGTTGCAGTCAATATAAGAAAGCCTTTTGCATATAAGAGGGACTCCTAAATATCTGATAGGCAGAGATCCCTCAGCAAAGCCCAAAAAATCATTTATAGAGGGCTTAACAACTTCATTCACCCCACCAAAAAATATATGACACTTGTTAGATTTGCTTCAAGCCCTGTTGTTGCACTGAATTCTTGTAGACATTGGTGAAGCTTTTGCACAGATACCAGATACCCCTTGCTAAATAATAACAAGTCATCAGCAAAAACAAGATGTGTTATCTTAAGCCTTCTACATTTAGGATGGAATTTGAATTGTTTGTCATTTTTTAATAAGTCTAGGCATCCAGAGAGATATTTCGTACCAAGAATAAAAAGATAAGGGTGTAGACACTAAAAAATACCAAGGAATAAAGCAAGATTGAACCTCGCTACAAGCATGACGAGGCTCGTTATCACAATGAACGACATCTCAGCCAACGAAGCCCATCATGATGATGAACGTCATTGAAGACGAAGTCCATCCGCAGACAAACCTCGTCAAACGACACTTCACCCCTCAAAAGACGAACTTCGTCATTGAAGACAAAGTTCACCCAGAAATGAAGTTTGTCATTAAAGATGAAGTTCATCCAGAAACAAAGTTCGTCATTGAAGATGAAGTTTGTCCAGAAACGAAGTTCGTCATTGAAGACGAAGTTTGTCATTGCCATTATTGATGAACCTCGTACATAGCCGAACCTCGTCTGTTATAATTTTCAGAGACTATATTTAAGGAGGGTTAATGACCAATAATTCACTCATTTAAAGAGAGTTAATGACCACTAACTCACCTATTTTAGGAGAGTTAATGACATCATTTAAATGAGAGTTAATAATCACTAACTCCCTTATTAAAGGGGAGTTAAAACTCATTAACTAACTTCATAATGGTCCTAAGCCTATAAATAGGCATGATCAACATGAAAAGGGGAAAGAGATGGAGAGGCTAGTCAAAAAAGCCTATCTCTCCTCCACTCTCATGGATCTTCATAGATCATCAGCTAATCATTTGGCCTTAGAGCGTCGAAGCTCATAACAAGCATGACGAGGGTCATTACAGTGATGGACCTTGTCTCAAACAACAAAGCTTGTCATTAGAAACAATATTTGAAGCACATCAATGAAGACGAAGCTCGTCAGCGAAGATGAAGCTTGTCTAACAAACCTCGTCACGCAATGAGGCTCATCATCCACACGAAGTTCGGTTGTAATGGCCACGAGGACCAAGTCAGCTCACGTGGGCTAAATCTAAGGAGTACGTTATGCTCTATTAGTCAACATAGGCTAAATCTCAGGAGTCGGTTACGCCCACGACCCCACGATTGTAGCACGTCAATTACGTGCTAAATCTCTATAAATAGCCGCAAGCAACTATGAAGAGGGATGGGTTGGAGATTTTAAACTTGGACTTCAAGAAGCATCAGTGATCAAAGTTTCTACACACGGATCCGGAGTTCGAACCTCGATTCTAGCCGGTGAATGAACGTGAGAAGCTTTAGTGATCTTGGTCTGATCGTCAACGGGAGGCAATCTCGACTCGAGTATCGAGGGAAGCATCCTTTCGCTACCAAGAACCAACCTTAAACAAAAGAGAAGCTGAATTAATCTTCTCTTCATCTGTAATCGAGAGAGAGCGTGAATGATTGTAAGGGTTTCGTACCAAGCGATCGAACCTATTTTTTAAAACAAGAGAATCAATCCAATATCAATTTTTCGACCCTACAAACGATGGCGACCACAATGGGAGCATCCATTCCTTCCGACGAGATGGTGGTGATGCCATCAGATAAGATTGTTGTGGGAACGGACGTCGAGACTTTGGTCATCGAATTTGACCAATCCAAATATGAGGGGTTCCTATCCTCTGGTAAGTCTAGCCCCATGAAGGCACGTAAGTATCGTCGAGTCTCGTATGAGACTTCAGCCCAAGTGGCTTCTGATAATTCAACTCGAGTCAACCTCAAGAAAAAGTCCATGCCCCTCAAAGAGGAGGTTTCAGTAACTAGTCATCAGGCTAGGAAATGGGTTGTCAAGCAACCTAGCCGAACTTCAGCTTCTACTAGCCAAACTATGGCTTTTGATAACGAACCTCGCTCAGATTTGGCTGAAGCAGGAGTTTCTGTTGGTCCAATGTTGAGACGTGCACGACAATGTCAGCGCCAGAACCAAGCTCGACATAAGGCTCGAGCATTGGTCTCCGCTAGACGGTTTTTGCTATCGACCGAGAGCTGACCAACCCAAGGTCAACAAGTCTATCGAGGGTCAGGTGGTCGAGGAACGTCAAAAAGACGGACCTCATCCATGTACCCGAGTAGACTCAGAAGACGAACCTCATTCTCAAAGGGAGGTTCAACAAACTAAGCAAGTGGTTCATACTGAGGTTCATCCAGAAAACGAACCTCAAGTTAAGAACCAACTGAGGAGGCGAACGTGCCAAGCTCGTCCTATTAACAAACCTTGTCATAAACATATAAATGACGAAGTTCATCCAGCTACCCAATTTTGTCAACCTCTATCATTTAGAGGGTCTTGCTCAGGTAAAGCTAAGTTACCAAATTCGGTTGGGGGTAACCCTGACATTGATCTCTGAGATTTTCTCAATCGCAAACGCAGAATGAGTCAGATGCAGTCTTATTGCTGCTGTGAAAAGTTAATCTCCGTAGTCCTCTCCCAATGCCCATGTGGGGAATCAGTCTACAAGTCTACAGTCCTTGAACGACTATCAGAGCATTCGACGATTCCTTCGTCCAGAAGAAGACGCTTTCGTCCTAAAAAGCAAGCGTCCATAAATCGTCACGTCGAAGTGACGATCAATATGGTTAGTAAAGACAAGGGTAAAACCTAAGCCGATTCTTCTGAGTCCTCCGATCTTGAGTTTTCCCCAGGATTATGAGAAGCTCTAATTGAAAGACAGGGTGTTTACCAACACACCCGTACCCGTACTGGAGCAAGGATCTCATTGGATTGCCGAAAACTAGCGGGTATATCCTATGATGTCGATGAAGAGCCTGAAAACTCTATCATTACAACATCTTAACCTTCCAGCACCGATCAAAGTGAGCAAGTGAGCGCTCACATGGTCGGGAATGAAGAAGAAATGACAAGAAGGATGGAAGAACAACAAGCTACTCTCCTCCAACAACAAGAAACCATTAGACGCTTGGAGAATATGGTGGACAAACTCCTCAAGGAGGAGAAGAAGAAGAAATCTATCGTCGAATCCTCAGGATTAAGGTACCGGCGACCTTCACCCAGTACTCAGGAATCTAGCCATCGAAATCAAGATGGTGATTATGAAGAAAATGAGAAGAAAATATTTTTGATATTCACTCTGAATCATCCAAAGCTGAGTCCAACCCGCGTAAGGATGACCGAGATCATAAGTTGGATGATTTCTAGAAGCAGCTTGAGGGTTTGAAGCTTCAGAGAAACTTCAGAGAACTGGGGGGTCATCAGGCCATACCTTGCCGAATGGGATGCCGTTCCCTATCCTCCAAAGTTTAAACCACTCAGCCTCCTACAGTTCGATGGCAATGGTTCTCCGACTCAACACATTTATTATTTCTAGGCACAGACTAAACGCATAGTGGGGAATGGTCCTATTATGACTCGACTTTTTATTAGTACCTTCAAAGTGGTCGCTTTTGAATGGTTTCGCAAACTAGAGCATGAATCCATCATTTGCTGGAAGGACATGGAAATGCTCTTTCTGGCCAGATTCTTTGATGATGATACATAAGTATCTATGGCCACCCTGCTAACTAAAAAGCAGAAGAAGATAGAGTCTGTCAGTAACTTTGTTAAGAGATTTAGAAATCGGTCGCTGTATTGTCGTGATCAAGTCTCTAAAAGTACGTTGATCGAGATATGTAGAAATAATTTCTCGATCCATATTTTATCAAGATTGGAGCGGTGAAGACCCGAACTTAGAAAGAGCTTGTTCGCCAAGGAGAACATGTCGAAAGCATGCTCAAAAGGCTAGATGCTGAAGAGCCATGTGATTTTCAAGGAGGTGATGACCAAGACAAAGCATGCTCAAAAGGCTAGATGCTGAAGAGCCATGTGATTTTCAAGGAGGTGATGACCAAGACAACCTCACCCCTGGCCATGTGATTTTCAAGGAGGTGATGACCAAGACAACCTCACCCCTGAATCTTCGTCAAAGCAGAAGGGTAAATCTTTGGATAGGCGCTTTCAACAGAAGTACGACTTCCAAGATGATCAAGTCATCCCAATACTCAAATCCTTGATCAAGGCGAAAAAGATCAAGCTCCCAGAATCGATATGACCTGAGGATATGTCGAGAATGGATGAACCCAACTATTGTGCATACCACAGAATGGTTTATCATCCCACCTCTAAATGCTACACCCTGAAGGATAAGATCCAAGTCTTATTGGATGCATGAGTCTTTACCTTTCAATCCTGATTTACAGTTATCGCTGGAGTGGGGGTAGTCATGGTTTCTTTGCAAAACCATGTACTACCTTAAGCTTTCTCTCTCATGAACCCATGACGACCCAAAGCTCGTCATAAATCAACTCCAAGGTGAGTCTGAAGTCAGACGTGAGCATTTGGCCCCTTACTAAAATACTATCATGTTAATGATTACCTATGATAGTCACTTCCTCTAAATTCCCTTGTCAATCCTCTTTAATAGGATGGCGGGACTACAATACTATCATGTTAATAATTATCTCTGATAGTTACTTCTTCCAAATTTTCTCGTCAATCCTCTTCAATGGGATGACAGGTCTACAATATTATCATGTTAATGATTATCTCTGATAGTCACTTCCTCCAAATTCCCTTATCAATCCTCTTCAATAGGATGGCGGGATCATAATACTATCATGTTAATGAATATCTCTGATAGTCACTTCCTTCAAATTCCCTTGCCAATCCTCTTCAATAGGATGGCGGGACCACAAAACTATTATGTTAATGATTACCTCTGATAGTCACCCACCAAGTAGTGTTCTACCATGTGATAAACATCTACTTGTCTCTCGGTCAAGATAGTGATCTACCATACGATGATTCACTATCTGGTCTTTTCCGAACGTTCTATCTCCTTAAAATGATTGAAAAGAGTGACCTACCACGCGATGTGTTACTATTCCAATCACGGTCATTATACTCTCATGTCACTAAATGACTTGATTTCCCTCGCCAAGTAGTATTCTACCATGCAATGAGCACATGCTTGTCTCTCGATCAAGATAGTGATCTACCATGCGATGATTCACTATCTGGTCTTTTCCGAACGTTCTATCTCCTTAGAATGATCGTAAATAGTGGTCTACCATGTGATGTGCCGCTATTTTAATCACAGTTGTAGGCTGTCTAAAAATCACAATAGATAGCTGAGTCCCCATTAAACACGGATCATGGAAGTTACAATCTGACGACTTCCAGAAGGCTACAATTTGAAGACTTTTACGTAGATCGATGAAGGTTACAATCTGATGACCTTCACAACAACTGATGAAAGCTCTAATCAACATCCTTCATAATCAACATCGAGAGTTACAATCTGACGACTCTCACATATCAAAGAGCTAAAGCAAAGATTACAAAACGACGATCGATCTTTGCAACGCTCTGACAGAAAAAGACTACAAATTGACGGTCTCTTCAAACCAAGACGTGGAAGTCCTCCCTACGTACCATCATCAAGACGCAACACCAATTCGACTGCGGACGCAGGTCAAACCTGGCTGCAGACGAACCTCACATTCAGCTCTAAACGCTGCAAACACAGCTCAGATCCAGCTATCAACATAGCTAATGTTCGGCCGCAAACGTAGCCTCCGAAAGCTGCCAATGCAGCTTCCATCCGCTGCCAAACGCAGCTTCTATCCGCTACCAAACACAGCTTCCAAGCTGCCAAACGCAGCTTCTAAATTACTGCAAATGCAGCTCACGAGCAGCTTCCAACGCTGCCAACGTAGCTTCTAAATTACTGCGTCTGAACTTCCAGACATTGCGTTTGAACATAGAATTCATGCCAGAACGCGGATTTTACGTTTGACTTGTTCAAATACGAGCTGAACGGTTTCAAAACCGTTTCCCATGATCTGAAAGGATCATAACTCCACTCAGGAGTGATTTAAGGGGCGGTTACATCCCATTAGCCCCACTTAGAAGCGAATTAAGGGGGCGGTTACACCCTTTAATCCCCTATAAATAACTAAAAAATCAGTTTAGAGAGGCTGGCTTTTGGATCCGACTCGGGGGCAACAAAGAAGAGATCATTGGCTTGTCTAACCAATTACGATTAAGATCAATCAACTCATCAAGAGTTCTAAAACTTGTTTTGCAAGTTCTCCACGGCGTCAAATCGTGAGGAGGAGATACCGTTCCAGTGAATCAAGATATTCGGATCGTCAACGGAGAGCAAACTCGATGCGAGCATTCGAGGGAGGCACCCCATCGCCACCGTGAAGAACCCAGATTTAAACAAAGGAGAGAATTTAGATCAATTCTCTTCTCTTTTGTAATCAGGAATGCAAATTGTAATCGAGAGTTGAGAGAGTTGTAAAGATTCTTTTTCTAAGCAGTTAGAGAGAATAAAATCAGATACAATTCTTTTATTATTTTCTTTTACTGCAAATTTTTCCACAAACAACAGTCGTTATACGTTCATGTCACTGAACAACTTGATTACCTCCACAACACCATGACGTTGTTCGTTGATAGTGGCCTACCAAGCGATGAGCCCCTATCTTCCCCCTTATTGACAAATAGTGATCTACCATGCTATGGGTAACTATTCATCAATGATACCACATCATCCCAGCAGGCCTGTCATGCGATGAGCCTCACTTTCAAAATATCAGGTTGAGTTGTTATACTAAATGACACAACCAAACTCTAACACTTAATCCAATACGTTGAACGGCTAAGGATAGAGGAAAAAAAATCTTAGCATTAAGCCTAAGAGAAACTCCTCGCCAACTTATCATGCTAAGGGTAAAAGCATGGCTAGTCCAATTCAAATGGCAGTTGGTAAAAACACATCAAGTCCGTTGATAGCTGAGGGTTTGCTAAAAATCCTAAGTCCTGATTGTTAATCCCACATGGGTCTGACGAAGCCCACACCGAATGACGAGACTCAACGAATAGCCGGACTTCATCTTGAAGTATTGAGGTTCACCCAGAAATGATAAACTTCACCTGCAACCACGAAGTGCACCCTAGTATTGAGGTTCACCCAGAAATGATAAACTTCACCTGCAACCACGAAGTGCACCCTAGAGCATCGAAGCTCGCCAAGAGGCTACCCAGAAATGATAAACTTCACCTGCAACCACGAAGTGCACCCTAGAGCATCGAAGCTCGCCAAGAGGCTAAGCGCATCGTGCAAACCAAACTCGTCATAGTCAAGAAGGTTCAAAGTATTTCAGACCCCATACAACCCAATTTAGGTCTGAAAACATTGAAGGGTGTCTTGTAGACACTAAAAAATACCAATGAATAAAGCAAGGTTGAACCTCGCTACAAGCATGACGAGGCTCGTCATCACAATGAACCTGATCTCAGCCAACGAAGCCCATCATGATGATAAACGTCATTGAAGACGAAGTCCATCCGTAGACGAACCTTATCAAACGGCACTTCACCCCTCAAAAGACGTACTTCATCATTGAAGACGAAGTTCGCCCAGAAACAAAGTCTATCATTGAAGATGAAGTTCGTCCAGAAACAAAGTTCATCATTGAAGATGAAGTTCGTCCAGAAACAAAGTTCGTCATTGAAGACGAAGTTCGCCATTGCCATTATTGATGAACCTCGTACATAGCCGAACATCGTCTGTCATAATTTTTAGAGGCTACATTTAAGGAGGGTTAATGACCAATAACTCACTTATTTAAAGAGAGTTAATGACCACTAACTCACCCATTTAAGGAGAGTTAATGACCTTATTTAAATGAGAGTTAATGATCACTAACTCTCTCATTAAAGGGGAGTTAAAACCCATTAACTCACTCCATAATGGTCCTAAGCCTATAAATATGCATGATCAATATGAAAAGGGGAAAAAGATGGAGAGGCTAGTCAAAAAAGTCTATCTCTCCTCCACTCTCATGGATCTTCATAGATCATTGGCTAATCATTTGGCCTTGGATCGTCGAAGCTCATAACAAGCATGACGAGGGTCATTACAATAACGGACCTCATCTCAAACAACAAAGTGTGTCGTTAGAAATAAGATTTGAAGCACGTCAATGAAGACGAAGCTCGTCAGCGAAGACGAAGCTTGTCTAACGAACCTCGTCACGCAATGAGGCTCATCATCCACACGAAGTTCGGCTGTAATGGCTACGAGGACAAAGTCAACCCACGTGGGCTAAATCTAAGGAGTACGTTATGCTCTATTAGTCAACATAGGCTAAATCTCAGGAGTCGTATATGCCCACGACCCCACGATTATAGCACGTCAATTACATGCTAAATCTCTATAAATAGCCGCAAGAAGCTATGAAGAGGGATGGGTTGGAGATTATAAAATTAGACTTCAAGAAGCATCAGAGATCAAAGTTTCTGCGTACAGATCCGGAGTTCGAACCTTGATTCCAGCCGGTCAACGAATGTGAGAAGCTTTAGTGATCTTGGTCTGATCGTCAACGGGAGGTAATCTCAACTCGAGTAATTAGGGAAGCATCCTTTCGCTACTGTTTGTGAAAAATTTTACAGTAAAAGAAATAAAGAAAAATTGATTTGTATTCCTTTAATCTCAGTTATAATTGGATTTCCTGATTACAAAAGAAAGGAGAATTAATAGGGATTCTCCCCTTTGTTTAATTTTGGGTTCTTCACGGTGGCGATGGAGTGCCTCCCTCGAATGCTCGCGTCGAATTTGCTCTCCGTTGACGATCCGAACGTCTTGATTCACTGGAACGTGGTTTTCTCCTCACGATTTGACGCTGTGGAGGACTTGTGTGGCAAGTTTGAAACTCTTGATGAGTTGATTGATCTTAACCGTAATTGGTTAGACATGTCAAGGATCTCTTCTTTGCTACCCAATAGAAGAATGAAAGATCCCCCCGAACTAAGCTGATTTCTTAGTTATTTATAGGGGATTAAAGGGTGTAACCACATCCTTAATTCGCTCCTAAGTAGGGCTAATGAGATGTAACCGCCCCTTAAATCACTCCTGAGTGGAGTTGTGATCCCCTCAGATCGTGGGAAACAGTTTTGAAACCGTTCAGCTCGTATTTGAACAAGTCAAATGAGTTGTGATCCCCTCAGATCGTGGGAAACAGTTTTGAAACCGTTCAGCTCGTATTTGAACAAGTCAAATGCAAAATCCGCGTTCTGGCATGAATTCTGCATTCAAACATAGTGTCTGGAAGCTTGTTTGCAGCGTCTGAAAGTTACGTTTGTAGCATTTGGAAGCTGCGTTTGGCAGCGGATGGAAGCTGCGTTAGCAGCTTTCGGAGGCTGTGTTTGTGGTCGAACATGAGCTGCGTTGGCAGCTGGATCTGAGCTGCGTTTATAGCGTTTGAAGCTGAATGTGAGCTGCGTTTGCAGCCAGGTTTGACCTGCATCCGCGGTCGAATTGGTGTTGCATCTTGATGATGGTACGCGGGGAGGAATTCCACATCTTGGTTTGAAGAGACCGTCAATTTGTAGTCTCTTTCTATCAGAGCGTTGCAAAGATCATCGTTTTGTAATCTTTACTTTAACTCTTTGATATGTGAGAGTCGTCAGATTATAACTCCTGATATTGATTGTGAAGGTTGTTGATTAGAGATTTTATCAGTTGTTGTGAAGATCGTCAGATTGTAACCTTCATCGATCTACGTGAAAGTCTTCAAATTATAGCCTTCTGAAAGTCGTTAGATTGTAACTTCCATCATCGGTGTTTAATGAGGAATCAACTATCTATTGTGATTTTTAGACAGCCTACAGCTACCAAGAACCCACCTTAAACAAAAGAGAAGCTGAATTAATCTTCTCTTCATCTGTAATCAAGGGAGAGCGTGAGTGATTGTAAGGGTTTCGTACCAAGCGATCGAACCCATTTCTTAAAACAAGAGAATCACTCCAACATCAATTTTTCGACCCTACAAAGGGGATAGATGATCTCCCTTTCTTAGACCCCTTTTACCCTTGAAATTGTCGGGTATTAACTCAAACTCCAAGTTAGTATAGTATTTTTAATTCTTTGTATAACTTCATGAGAATTATATAGGGTTAGAGATCTATCATGATTAAGAGTTTGGATTTTATCATGATTAGGAGTTTGAATCTTATTCTAATTAGAAAGATAGATTAAAGATAGGGTTTTGGTTTCCCTATATATATTCTTCTATTATTGGAGAGAGAAAAAACTAGGAAGTGTAGAGAGAAAGAGAGAGAGAGAGAGAGAGAGAGAGAGAGAGAGAGAGAGAGAGAGAGAGAGAGAGAGAGTTTGATAGTCTTTGTCTGTGCAAAAGATTATAATTTAGAGGTGATAGTGGATTGATTTTGATCCCGTGGTTTTTCCCTATTGAGGGTTTCCTATGTTAAATCTTGTGTGATTTTATTTACTGTGTTTGGTAACTTTTTAGGGTTTTTGTGAGATCTAAAAATCCCAACAAGTGGTATCAGAGCGGGGTTTGACGGTTCGTAGAGGTTTGATCGGTGTGCGATTCATGAAGGCGTCGGCGGTTGAAGCACGGTGATCGATATCAACAAAAGAAAAGGGTTACTATAGCGACAACACTATAGTGGGGGTACTGTAGCAGGGGTATTGTTTACACGGATCTAACGGTTGAGATTAATTTGTCTTTTAATCGAGGATTTGAAGGTGGATTTTGGTGATCCATGAGTCGTTCCTAGGGTTTTTCAACGTGCTGAGTTCGTTTTTGACATCGATTTTATCAAATTTAATCTCTACAATAACTGATTTGAATTTTAATTACGGTTAGAGGATAATGACTTCTTTGGGTCCGAAGTTCGATATCCCGCTATTTAATGGTAAGACAAATTTTGTAGTATAACAGTGCACGATTCAAAATATTCTTATGTAGCAGGGTGTTGATCAAGCTTTGGAGGAGGAGAAACCTGAAGGATTGAAGGATACTGAATGGAGTTCCATGCAAAAGTGGGCGATTAGCACAATTCGTTTGGCACTCGCCCCCGAGATCAAGTATAATGTTATGCAAGAGACCACACCAATGGGGCAGTGGGAAAGGCTCAAGGGGATTTATGCGTTTAAGTCGATGAATAACTGATTGTATTTGAAGATGGGGTTTTATTCGTTAAAGATGGAAGAAAGTATTGCAATTCAAGAACACGTCAATGCCTTTAATCAGCTAGTTTTCCAACTTATGAATATTGATGAGGAGATTAAAGAAGAAGAGAAGAAGCTACTCTTATTGTCGTCCTTGCCGAAGTCGTATAAACCATTAGTTTAGACGATAATTATAGGGAAGCAGACTTTAAAGTTTGATGATGTGACATCACTCCTACGTGAGAATAAAAAAATGATGGGAAAGGAGAGAGCATCTAATGGTGGTGAGAGTGCACTAGCTTTTAAAGGTTCTAATCAATGGAGGAGTAAGGAGAGATGTGACAGTTATCGAGAAAGGTTAAAATCTCGGGCCCAAGATGATAGCAAAAAGGAGTGATATTATTACGGAGTGAAGGGTCACATTCAGTTCAGATGTTCCCAGATGCGTGATGATTTGAAGAGTATTAGACAGATGAAGCTTCAAGAAAATGGGAAGAAGGTGGACTCCTTGGTGGTTGTGTGTGATGAAGATGCAGTTATATTGATGCAGAGTACAGGTACTAATGTGAGTAACACTTGGGTGTTAGATTCTGCAGCATCTATACATGTTTACAACAACAAAAATTATTTTAACACATTGAAAATAGATGAAGAATTTGATGATGTGATTGTTGGAAACAACAAGAAGATGAAGGTTGAAGGTGTTGGAAGTGTTCGCCTCAAGCTTCACACTGGGAAGGTCGGAATTCTTCATCATATGAGATATGTGCTGACATGTGGTACTAATTTAATTTCATTGGTTGAGAGGGCATCAAGTGGGTACAAGTATGTGGATGAAGGTAAATGGTGCAAAGTGTATAAAGATGGTGATTTGATTTTACAAGAGAGGAAGAATAGCAACCATATTTGCTATTTAGATGGGCGATCCGTGAATAGTATAGGCTATGTAGGCATCAAAAATTGCCTATAGTTCTCCACAACCGGTTCAGTGTTAACGAGCGACGATGGACGTCACCACCCAATCCACATGAGCCTAAATCGACGTCGACGAACGACTGAAGTGAAATCGACGAGTTACATGCAGCGGATATGGACTTCGAATCACGAAGACCCGGGACCAATCTGGGAACCGGCACTGTTCCACAAAAACGGACAACGCCCTTCATGCTCGACCACTCGTAACAGATAATCCAATCACCAGAGCAGGTCAAACTCTCGATCGGCATTCCAACGCACCCGCGAATCACTCAAATCCGAATCCGCGACGCACGAATCAACAGCGATGTCACGGCGGAACACCCAAACAGGTCTTGGCAATTAAACCCGAGACACCCCCTAAGGAGTGGTCTCGGCCACAACGAGACACCCCAAGCGGGCGTGTGTCTCGGGCCATGGCCGAGACACCCCATGGCGGCGTGTCTCGGCCATGGCCGAGACACCCCTAGGGGTGTGTCTCGGCCATTGGCACCGAGACACCCCATGGGGGTGTCTCGGCCATGCGCCCGAGGACAACCCTAGGTGTGTTCTCGGCATATGGCCGAGACACCCCCATGGGTGGTCTCGGCCTATGGCCGATGACACCCCATGGGTGTCTCGGCCATGGCCCGAGACACCCAAGGGGTGTACTCGGTTTTTTGGTCAGCGAGGACACCCCCCTAGGGGTGTCCTCAACCAACCCCTTACCCCTTGCTTTTCCCTATAAATAGGCCCCTAGGGGCCTCCATTCTCGAGGGCCTGGGTTTTGGGAGTAGCGAATTTTCAGATTTAGAGCCTTAGCCTTTGAAGATCTGAAATCCCAGAGAGTGAGACCGGTGAAGCCCTGCCGGAGGAAGGAGTCGGCAAGTTTTCTAAGAGAGCGGCGAAGCGCCCCTGCCGAGATCGCAGGAGGTGAGCGCAGCCTTCTGCAGCAAAGGAGGCCTCCCCTTCTTTCATTCCCCTTTCTATTTCCCTTAGTGTTGCCCTTAGCGGGTGATACAAAAGGAGAGCTAGCTGCCTCGTCTTAGCCGCAAGACATAAGCTTATACACCTCTGAGATCCACGCGGATCGCACGGGGTTCAGTAGCTTTCTAAAAATCCCCCGCGGATAGTACGCAAACTCTGCCCGATTTTATCGGTACCAGATCTGATGCCCCGTGTGCGTCCACGGAATCAACATCCCCGTCACACGCATAAAGACCCACGCAAGCAAGAAGATTGGACAAACAGATCTTGCGTTTTGTTTGAAAAGAGTTGTATTTGTTTTGTTTTCATTGTGTACCATCTTATTAAAAAGCGCTATCTTCTTTATTTCATTGTAACGATTAAAAGTTGTAATGAATGCAGCAATGAATACAAGCAACTTTTTTCGCAAACAATGCTGGCGACCACAGTGGGAGCCAACGCGCGCCATCCGCAAACCGACGCCCGCTCGTGACGCAACCAGCATCAAGATCGGGCTCTCCGTCGTGAATGAAGGAACATGGCCTCTTCATCAGAACAAACGTTTCAAGAAGGCCTTCTCTTTCTCCTCCTCCAGATCCGCCTCTCCCCAAACGGGTACAGAAAGGTAACCTTCTTTTATAAATGATTGCAGGTCCTCGCGTTCAAAAATCCAAGGACCCGTTGCCGCCTTCTTGCACTTGCACCACGTGACGTCCCGCGTCATGCCAAAATGGTCGAGATCGCAGATCCGCGACTCCTTTCCGCGTGAGATGACTTCTGAATTACGCTCGGCATGTATCAAAGAGAGCACGACAAGACAACGTCAACGTCTTGCTCGACAACTAGCGCAGGCTTTGGAGCCGCATGGATTGGGGATCCGCTATACATGGCATCTAAAATCCAGCAACGCCAGGAGAACCACGGCCAAACAACCAGCCCTCTCCTCCGAAGAATTAAACGAAACAAATGGGTTCAAGTCAAAAGAACCCGTTGCTACTCTCGAGGCAGCGAATCCAGTAAGCGTCAGCGCCTTCGCGTGCGCATGCCCGAGCCTAGCTCCAAAAAGCACGAGAAATGCTAAAGGAGAGGCAGTTAAGAGATTCGCCGCAAATTCCGAACGAGTTTTGCGATGCCTGAAGCCAAATTCGACGCCTAAGGTAAAGCAGCGTAATATTGCTCTCCAACCTTCGTCATTTCAGGTTCCCGACTTCGGTGAAGCCCCACCGCCCCAGGCGTGGATTTCCCCAAGTTGAAGAATCCTCGAACAACCGTATCGCACGCTTCTACCGAGAATCGAGGAAAGCGCTTGTCAAGGATAAGCTGGGGATCGGTATGATAGGAGGCCTCGAGCCAACATTCCAGACTGGGGGCTCGTAACACGACCTTCCTAACAAATCGGGAACTCTGCAACAACCGCTCGGCGTCGTACATGCGTGCAAGGACCCAAGAGCCCGTTAATCGTTTCACCCTCACAAAAGGAGTGATTCAAACGTGGACTCTTGCAGCAGGCCAACAAGGCCAATGTCTACTCAGAAGAAGACGCCGTCGAACAACGAACCGTATACCTTGAGACCCTGGTGAGCAGCGCATAGGTTACTCCGACTACAAAGTCAGCTTGAGTTGTACTAATCAGGCTGGGGTGGGATGAATCTCGAAAGAGAAACACCCGAGGAGCGGATTCTTTTATATTTATTCATTGTCCTGCTGTACCCAAACTTATCAGGGCCAGTATATCAGCCTGTAGCTGCCCAAGACCCGCTCACAGAGGGTCTCCGATAATCCGAAGAATCTCCGATGGAACGACAAAGCCCAAATCAAGGCGTTCCACCAAGATGATCGATTGCTCGAAGATGATGAACTCCCAGAAGCTTACCATCAACACGGTCAACAGGGGAAAATCCCAATCATTTCAAGTGATTCCGACCCGAATTCCTCTCAGGAAGCCAGGGTCAATTCGGGAACAGCTCAGCTTCAGCTAGAAGCGGACAGATATAACAACAATCGTTGATCCGATTGAAGGAGTCCTTTCCAGATGATGAATCCTCAGATTTCCATTCGCCGCTGCCTCTGATGGACACAACGTCTGATTAGCATTTAGGGCAAGCTCGAGAGGGCCTGTTCAATGGCCACACAGATCAGATAGCCAAAATCATTGAAGAGCCCTGACTAACAGAACGCAAATCTCAAGTTTGAAACTGGAAGTGGCTTATGCAAGAAATGAGACAAATGCACGCCATCAACGATCATTCCGAGCTCTGTCGAACCGGCTATGTCGAGTCACATCGCACCAGAACGCTTGCAGTCAACAGCGAGCCGGAGGTGGTCGAAATCGTCTATGGCCAACGCACCAGCCCAAGAATACTGGGATGGCCCCACTAAAATAACAGCGCTGCGGCAGGTGGACCACCAGTGATGATAGCGCTGGGGGTGCGACCCCACAGTTAGTGACAACACTGGGGGTGCGCCGTATGATTTCTCTCAGAAACTTATCCAAAACAGGTATGGGTCGAGGCCGCTAAAGATAAAGGAGCTCGAAAGAAAAATCGCTAAGCCCTAATGGTTTGTTCGGGCAGGTGAAGAGGACCGCGCATTCCGTTGTCCTTACCGAGAAAGTGGGACATTCGCATCCCGTATCCGCGCGAAGTTCAGCCTGCATCAACTTCACGCCGCTTCAACGGAAAAGGCACATCGCCCCACTTCTAACATCTGATCTACTTCAAGTCTTCACTTGGGCGTAATCTCGGGCAACGAAGGCCTTGATGGTCGGTCATCTCGTTGCGCACCCTTCCGTGGGCCCGCCCTTCGATTGTACCGCCGTCTCAAACCCGGAAGCATCAACAGCTGGAGGCACCTGGAAAGCAAGTCTTCCATCGCCCACCAATTCTTTGATTGATGACCCACCGAAGGATGTCGATTCAGGACACTCTTCGACGCAGAAACAAAAAGCGGAGAGTCGGTGGATGCCTTCATCAAACGCCTCTCCGCAAATCAGGCAATGAACTGCAGGATCCCGTCACGGAGGAATTCCTCTTGCAGAACCTGCTCAGAAACAACCTGTCCATTGACATCTTGGACGTGAGGGAATAGAGCCGCTCAATTACCTGGAAAGAGTTGAAGACCTCAAGCTGAGAACAAGCTGACGCTTCATTCAGAAGGCGGTTAAGACGATGAGAACCAACGATTGGTTAATTCCTCCGAGATTCGGATTCTCGACCCTCAATGCATGAAGATGGCGACGTTACTGCAACTGTTATTTGACGATGAATCAAAACGTCACAACAGCAGTCCTGGCCGAACAACAGGCAGAATTCAGACGAGCGAGCCCTCCAAAACGATGTACTCGTTCAAAGACGAAGACGCTTCCAGCTCATTTTCGAGACCCTTCTCGAAAAACAACAAAATCAACACTCCCGCCCATCACGCCCCATCAAGAGGAAGATGACGATTCTGCGGATCAACGTACTGCGATACCACAGCAAGGCATCCTTCCACCCCACAAGGAATGCTTTGCTCTCAAGAACATCCAGACCTTGGCGCTTGATGCTGGCGTATATTAACGCTAGGGTAAAGCAATTGAAAAACGGCAATACTCCAAAGAGTACAAGAGTATAAACTGTTTCTCGATACTCCAAGAGTACAAGCAGTATAAACTGCTTCCTCAATACTCCAAAGAGTACAAGAGTATAAACTGTTCCTCAATTTACTCCAAAAGAGTACAAGGTATTAAACTGTTCCTCAAGACTTCCGACAAAGTATAAAGAGTATAAACTGCTCATGATACTCCAACAAGTACAAGAGATATAAACTGTTTCTCCATACTCCGATAAGTATAAGAGTATAAACGGCTTCTTGCATCCTCGACGCGATATAAGAGGTTAAACTGCTCCCTGATACTCCAATAGGTATATGAGTCTAAACTATTCTCCTACCATTACGCGGAAGTTCCTGCGAGGATATCTACACTAATTCTTAAGGCATAACCAGGGGGGGCCAGATAACAAAATCAAACCCGCGTTCAGAGAGAAGCTGGGGGGGTGGATACATCCAATGCATCGGGAAGTTCCCGAAAGAATACCACATGGGTATTCTTAGGGCATAACCAATCATTGCTGGAATTGCTGTGCAACAAGAAATTCACATTCGACTTCTAAAATGTCAGAATGCTCCCTTTTATTCCCTAACTCTTATGAGTTAATTTTTGTGAGAAGGAGATCCAATCTTCTGATAGGTTAATCTTTTCCTCACCAAACCACCCGCTGATCCAAATCAAACGACAGTGAGTGACCCACCAACATTTCCATCTGCAGTCCATTGGCATTTCTCAGATTTAACATTGTTAGGTCCTAAACGCTAGCGTTAAAATCCCCTTTGAGTAGGATGACACGAGTTTGGCCACTTTCTTTTGCTACCCGTATTCACTCTCTTTGCGTTCTGTGTTCAAAACTATAAAAGTTAGGGCCAAAGCCAAAATCCCTCTCGATTCCCCCACATGCAACGAGAGGGTCCACCTTCAAATCAGCTGATCAAACCTTCCGACAGTTAGGTCGCTCTCAATCTGCTTGGTCAAACATTCAATCACCAGTTAGGGCCACAGCCAAAATCTCCTCTCGATTCCCCCAATGACGAGAGCGTTCCACTTCCAACATCGGGGTAATCAAACCTTGCCGACAGTAGGTCATCCGAATTGCTTGCGATTTCTCGGAGTGTGAGATCCACTTTAATCCTCTCTCTT
>NC_033797.1:130859422-130889952 GCF_001876935.1 Asparagus officinalis | reverse complement strand
TCCTCCGCCGCCCGCCGCGGCCTGGATCTCAGCGGATCTGAGGCCGTCGACATCGGAAACGGCGAAACCCTAACCCTAGGCCGCCGATATTTTCCCTTGGCACGACTTTTGATGCAGATAGGGCAAGGGAGCTAGAGAGAGAGAGAGAGAGAGGAGTGAAACCCTAAAAACCTAAAGTTTCAATATATCAATTGAATAAAATAAACTTGGGGGAAATTAATTTAATTTTAATGGGAATTTTACATAATATTTTAATGGTGAAGGAGCGGATTGGGAAGAAAAAAGGCTGCGCACACCCCTTTTCTCTCTCTCCTCACGCCTCCTGCTTCTCCCTCTCTTTCCCTCTCTAAAATTTAAAATAAATTAAATTTTTTTGGTTTTATCCAATTTAAAATAAGAAATTGAATTGCGTGGGGGTTTTTTATTTTGGAATTTAGCTGGCGCGAGGAGAAGATAACAAGGGAATAAATTAAGTGAGGGAAACCGACAAAAATGGCCGGAATGGAAATTATTCGATTCAAACTACTGGAAAGCTCTTTATTTCATAGATTATTACGTAAGCTAATAAGTGATGAGAGTCATAACTAAATAAGTGGAAATTTAATTATTTGGGTTGCACGCGTGTCCAAATTAATAGGGAAATGAAACTATGCTCTGGGATGTTCATCAGGGAAGCGTTTGAATTGGTTCCATGTTTTGGTTGTTCCTTGATTTTCCCCTAATAATAGGCTAGGAGCTAAGGATATCACTTCAATGTCATTTATATTCTCTCCTTCTTTCTTCTTTTTACTCTTCATTAAAACTAGTTTGTGGTCCGTACAGAGCACGTTTTTTTTTTACTACAGTAATCCCGCTTTTTTAATATGGCCTGATTTGAATTTTTAAAAGTGCTGCAGTATCCCGCTCTGCTACAGTACCTTTCAAATGTTACAGTATACCTGTGTGCTACGGTATTATTTTTAATTAATTATTAGCTACAGTAATAATGCTACTGTAGCACTTACTGTAGCATGAACAGTAAATCTCTGATCCTCCTATTTGTATAAAGGAATAGATGAAGGGTTAATTAGATCGTTCATCGTTATATTTACCTTTTAATTGGACGTTGATATCTATGTTTTAATTGTTTGGATTACTGATCATGTGCTTAAATACTAATTGGAATGCTTAGTCACTTTTAAGATTTTTTATCAATTTAAATTGTATATTCATCCATTTTAAGTAAATACAACATACTCAATGTGTCACATGTTAATATTTTCAATAACAAAATATCAAATACGTTACAATTATCCGATACAAGTTGCTCAATACGTCATAAAATTTTATTTACTAAAGCGGGTAATATATTAGTCAAAGGAATAAATGTGTTATGTTGAATGATCAAGATTTTTTTTATGCCAAGTTAGCAAAATCTTTCATGTTAACTGACAAAAGATATTAGAAGCGAGTAAATATCTAATTAGTTTAATTACATGACCAGTCATCCAAGTAATTAAAACATATGTATTATGTCCAAATGGAGTGATAAATACAAGATAGTTTTATTTTTTTTTCTTTCCAAATGAAGTGATAAATACAAGACAGTTTTGTTTTTTCCCCCTCTTTTTTCTCTCTCTTCGGAACAAGGAATTGGAACATATACGACCCCGTGGAGCTAAATCTCAACATCGACACAATTATTCACTTTTGTATTTGAGATTGAAGTTTTTTCTTGATTCATTTTGTATTCTTGAGGAAAGAACGGGTGATAACTGTTAGGCGCAGAGTCACGCCCTCACGCCTCGGAAGCGATATAACCCGAGAAAAAGCTCTGGCTTTTGTTTTCACAAAAGCTCAAGTCAACCTCTATATTCCAGTTTCACAAAGGAAACAAGAACAGAAGTAATATATCTCAATAAGGTGAGATATACACTCTTCTCAATATTAGATCTAGGTCTGAAAATCGAGGAAACCAACAAGCAATAACCAACACCCAGAAAACAGTAAAGACACAAGATTTACGTGGTTCGGCAAACTTGCCTACGTCCACGGGAGGGGCGAAGGGAGATTCCACTATGAAGGAGAACACTGACGACTTGTACAACCCACAAGTTTGTCTCAAAGAAGAAGATTTGATTTTTACCCAAAAGAAATTGACCTATCTCTTGTAAAATCTTTCCAAAGCTCTCTCTCCTTTTATCTCTCCTCAAGATCTCTCCTTCTCAGTTCTGAAAGAACTCTGTAAAACTCTCAGTTGCAGTCGCTAAAACCTCTGTTTTTCTCTCATAAAACCCTAGGAACATTGTTCCTATTTATAGGAAAGTCGGGCCGAACTTGACCTGCTGCAGGACTCCTCCGAGACACCCTGAAGTGTCTCGGGTGCGAGACACCTCAAAGTGTCTCACGCCGTGCCGTGCCGCGTGCCATCTGCTTGCCATCTCGCTGCTCCCGCATGCCTGCTGCTTGCCGCTTGTTGTCTCACTCATAATTCTCCACCTCGTATATCATTTTATAAACCTTAAATTTTGGATGAACGCCAGAAGAACACCGCGAACATCACCAGAGAGATCAGAAACATCAAATCTGCTGCACTATTATACCATGGTTGCCTACGTACCCTATGACCGGGATCAAGCTAATCGTAGTTCTGTAATTCTTCATATAGTCTCCACATCACCCCATCATTGCCCCGAAGGACATGCCCTCTTGGGCAGATCAACACGACTAATATGAAGTAAGTCCAAGCAATGCTGAAACTTGCTACTTATCACCACCTTAGTTAACATGTCTGCTGGATTCTTATTCGTGTGCACATTCATGAGATAAATATCATCTTCCTCTATGACATCTTGCACAAAATGATACCTGACGTTGATATGCTTGGTACGAGCATGATGAACTTGATTCTTAGCCAAATAAATCGCACTCTGACTATCGCACCACAAGTTCACACTATCCTGCTCAATCCTTAAATCATCTAGAAAATCC
Organism: Asparagus officinalis; assembly: GCF_001876935.1. Classification (NCBI taxonomy): domain Eukaryota; kingdom Viridiplantae; phylum Streptophyta; class Magnoliopsida; order Asparagales; family Asparagaceae; genus Asparagus; species Asparagus officinalis. Next base: position 130,886,982 of record NC_033797.1, on the reverse strand, counting down.
CACAACCACAATGCTGTTATCTCCTAATACCATTAGGAAAGAACCCTAGAGGGGGGTGAATATTGTTTATGCTAATCTAATCCGATTTTATGCCAATTAAACTAATTAACAATATATTCTAAAAAGAATGATACACAACAAGATATATACGCAAGGATATACAAATATCACAAGGATAAACAAACTATACTAGATAGTGGGCAAAATAAACGTAAGAAAGGCGATATAAACAATAAGCACGAATATAAATGAACGCCAAGGACAAATGTAAACAAATGATATAATCACGGAGTTCGGTCCCCATGACCTACGATCTCCGCTCCTCACCTCGAGGAGATCTCCACTATCACAATCAGGTTTTCTACGTTCACCCGAATAACGTTTACACCACACAATATCGGTTTTCAACGCTCACCGATCAACGTTCACAATCTCACACATCACCCCATCATTGCCCCGAAGGACATGCCCTCTTGGGCAGATCAACACGACTAATATGAAGTAAGTCCAAGCAATGCTGAAACTTGCTACTTATCACCACCTTAGTTAACATGTCTGCTGGATTCTTATTCGTGTGCACATTCATGAGATAAATATCATCTTCCTCTATGACATCTTGCACAAAATGATACCTGACGTTGATATGCTTGGTACGAGCATGATGAACTTGATTCTTAGCCAAATAAATCGCACTCTGACTATCGCACCACAAGTTCACACTATCCTGCTCAATCCTTAAATCATCTAGAAAATCCCACAACCACAATGCTGTTATCTCCTAATACCATTAGGAAAGAACCCTAGAGGGGGGTGAATATTGTTTATGCTAATCTAATCCGATTTTATGCCAATTAAACTAATTAACAATATATTCTAAAAAGAATGATACACAACAAGATATATACGCAAGGATATACAAATATCACAAGGATAAACAAACTATACTAGATAGTGGGCAAAATAAACGTAAGAAAGGCGATATAAACAATAAGCACGAATATAAATGAACGCCAAGGACAAATGTAAACAAATGATATAATCACGGAGTTCGGTCCCCATGACCTACGATCTCCGCTCCTCACCTCGAGGAGATCTCCACTATCACAATCAGGTTTTCTACGTTCACCCGAATAACGTTTACACCACACAATATCGGTTTTCAACGCTCACCGATCAACGTTCACAATCTCACAATATAACTACACAAACTACCACCTCAAGTGTTGGCCTCTCACGTATCTTCCTCAAGTATTAGGAATTATAACCTATCTCTAGGCATTACCACCTACCCCACTCCTCTTGGGACCAACCATGTCTCTCACCTCTACACTCCTCTTGGTATACTTGTGCAATGCAAAGTGAATCCTCACAATTAAGCTCTCAATACAAATAAATTGTTCTCTACAATGGATAAGAACACAATGTAGGCTCACACTCTAAGTCACACTCTGTTTGGTGGAAAATTTGAAGTAAAAAGAAATGAAGGAAAATTGATCTATATTTCTTTAATCTCAATTACAATTGGATTTCCTGATTACAAAAGAGGGGAGAATTAATCTGGATTCTCCCCTTTGTTTAATTCTGGGTTCTTCACGGTGGCGATGAGATGCCTCCCTCGAATGCTCGCGTTGAGTTTGCTTCTCGTTGACGATCCGACGTCTTATTTCACTGGAACGTGATCTTCTCCTCACGATTTGACATTGTGGAGAACTTGCATGGCAAGTTTTAGAAATCTGAACGAGTTTGAAACTCTATGAAAGAGTCGATTTAACCGAAATCGGTCTATAAGCCAATGATGAAGAAATCTCATGTTGCTGATCTCCAAAGCTCCAGCAATTCCCCCCAAAGATCTCTTCTTTGCTGCCAAAAAGAAGGATGAAAGATCCAGCCCCGAACTAAGCTGATTTCTTAGTTATTTATAAGGGATTAAGGGGTGTAACCGCCCCCTTAATTCGCTCCTAAGTGGGGCTAATATGATGTAACCGCCTCTTAAATCACTCCTGAGTGGAGTTGTGATCCCCTCAGATCGTGGGAAACGGTTTTAAAACCGCAGCTCATGTTTGAACAAGTCAAACGCAAAATCCGCGTTCTTGTGTGAATTCTGCGTTCAAACGCAGTGTCTGGAAGCTTGAATGCAGTATCTGAAAGATCGGACGTAGCGGCTGAAAGCTCATTTGGCTGCTTGTTGGAAGCTGCGATTGGCAACGGATGAAAGCTGCGTTGGCAGCTTTCGGAGGCTGCGTTTTTGGTCGAATATGAGCTGCGTTGGCAGCTGGATTTGAGTTGCGTTTGTAGCGTTTGGAGCTGAATGTGAGATGCATTTGCAGCCAGGTTTGACCTGTGTCCGCGGTCGAATTAGTGTTGCATCTTGATGATGGTACGTGGGGAGGACTTCCACGTCTTGGTTTGAAGAGACCGTCGATTTGTAGTCTCTTTCTGTCAGAGCGTTGTAAAGATCGTCGTTTTGTAATCTTTACTTTAGCTCTTTGATATGTGAGAGTCGTCAGATTGTAACTCCTGATGTTGATTGTGAAGGTTGTTGATTAGAGCTTTTATCAGTTGTTGTGAAGGTCGTCAGATTGTAACCTTCATCGATCTACATGAAAGTCTTCAAATTGTAGCCTTCTGGAAGTCGTCAGATTGTAACTTCCATCATCGGTGTTTGATGGGAAATCAGCTATCTATTATGATTTTTAGACAGCCTACACACTCCCCACAACCTAAATTATACTATGTATGAAATACAATAAGCTCAATGGTTGTGTGTGTAAACAAAGAGTATCGATAAAACAATTAAACTCAATAATAAAATCTAGCTTATGGAAATTAGAATAAAAAACAATAAACAGCTAGAATTGAGTTTAAAGAAACTTCTCTATAGATAACAAGAGAGAGGAGAAGAGTGAATGCTCAAACACCAAAGGATGATCTCCTCAAGCTCTTGTGAAAGTTTCTTCACAAAAAACTCTTAAAACAAACTTAAACAAAGCTTAAATACTCTTTAAACTTGTTTAAAAACTTTCTTAAGTTACCTCAAAAGTATGAGGGTATGGGGTATATATAGGCTCATGAAACAATCACAAAAATCAAAAGAAAACATCACAAAAAGACAAAATAATGGAAACTAAAAATTCTGAAAAAACTAGCTGTTATGATGCCATCAGTCGAATGATGGGTTTCATTAGTCGACTGATGAGTCAGTCGACTGATGAGCTGATCGTTGTAGGTATTTTTCAGCTCATCAGTCGACAGACGACCTTATCGGTCGACTGATGATCTCATCAGTCGACTTGTCAGTCGACCAACATAAAAACAGAAACTTTTGGCTATTCCAGGCATTTTTTTCAATCGACTGAACACATGTATCAGTCGACTGATAACGTGTTATCAGCCTGAAGTGAATAGAAAAATTGGTTTTTGAAGTACCTTTAAAAATAACAAACAAATTCCAAAAAAATGTAAAACTTTGGAAAATGTTTATAAACATGTTAATGAACATGTTATAAAAACTGGTTTTCAAAAAGCACTTCTCATTTGTAAAATATCATTATTTTTTAAAATAGTCCAAAACATGAAAATGTGATATACATGAATTTTGATGTTTTGTCATAAACCAAGTTTTAAAACTTTGTAAAATAATTTTATAGACTTGATAAAAGATGTATACTATTGTTATGAGGTCTATAAACAATGAATATAATATTTTCACAAAAACGTATATATTATACAATCTTTCAAACAACAAATATGATTTCATTAAAATTAATCTTGTTAAAGATGAAATCATATATATGCTTATATAAATATACAAACATGAAACAAAAATGTATTTTTCAATTTTATTCAATTGTTTCATATTTAAACTTGAAAACTTATAAAAACCAAAACATGTATATATATAACTATATATATACATAGAAACCAATATAATATGTGTGTATATGATATTAAGCTTAAAGTACTAAACACACATAATATAAACTCCTAAACTAGATTACCTAAGCTTGAAGGTGTTCAATATAGCTTCACTTGGTAAACTGTGTGGATGAAACTTGAACTTGGATCTTGAACTTGAATTGTATTGCTTCATTCCACTATTCCACCAAGCTTCATTGGATATGATCGTGAAAGCTCTAGTCCATCCATCCTCTAACTTGTTGTTTGTCTACAATAAATACAAACACACAAACACTAGACAAACAACATTAGTAGTAAATTGTTTGTTAAATATCATCAAAACAAAAAGGCTAACAAATGCTTCCTTCACTCCCTCTGTCATAGCCATGTACTCAACCTCTGTAATAGAAAGTGCCACTGTAGCCTGTAACATCGATCTCCAACTAGCTGGAGCATCATATATTCTGAATACATAAACAGTAGTCGATCACCGTCTGTCTAGATCTCCCACATAATGTGAGTCCACAAACCTATCAATCTAACATGTATCTCCATTAAAGCACAGACCCGTATCAGTGGTACCCTTCAAGTATCTCAGGACCCATTTCACTGCTTCTCAATATGTCTTTCCTGGATTCGCCATGAACCTACTGACAACACAGACTGCCTGTGAAATATCTGGATGTGTACACATTATTGCGTACATCAAACTGCCAACTGAACTAGCATAAGGTACACGTTCCATGTGTGCCTTCTCTTCTGCTATAGTGAGAGATTGTTTACCTAAGAGCCTGAAGTGTGGGGCCAATGGAGTCACCACCGACTTAGCACTTTGCATCCTAAACCTTACGATAACCCGCTCAATGTAGCCATTCTGACTCAAGAACAATCACTGATTTGCTCGCTCTCTTCTAATCTCCATACCCAGTATTTTCTTAGTAGCGCTCATGTCCTTCATCTCAAATTCTTTACCAAGTTGAGATTTCAGCCTATCTATCTCCACATTGCTTCTTGAAGCAATAAGTATGTCATTCATATACAAAAGAAGATAGATATAATCCCCTCTATGAAGCTTTCGAATATAGACACAATAGTCATAATCGCTTATGAAGAATCCATGCTTTAGCATGAAGGAGTCAAATCGTTTGTACCACTACCGAGGAGATTGCTTCAATTCATATAGTGATTTCCTCAAGCAATATACCCAATTCTCCTTATCATCAGCCTTGTAACTCTCAGGCTGATGCATATAGATTTCCTCATCTAAGTCTCCGTACAAGAAGGCCGTTTTGACATCAAGTTGTTCCAGCTCAAGATCATCATGAGAAACAATACTCAATAGCACCCGAATTAAAGTGTGTTTCACCACCAGGGAAAAGATCTTATTGTAATCCACATCCTCTCTTTGTGCAAACCCCTTAGCCACTAGTCTAACCTTATACCTTGTACCGCCAAGCTCGGAAGGATCCTCCTTTCTCTTGTACACCCACTTACAATCTATAGATTTCTTCCCTACGGGCAATGGGACTACCTCTCATGTTTGATTCTTCCGAAGAGATTCCATCTCTTCCTCCATCGCAGCCAACCAACTCTCACTATCCTTGTCCCAAATAGCTTCTTTGAAGGTGACCAACTCATCATCCTCCACCGAGAGTGCGTACTCAACCAAATTTACCTGCTCATAGTGCCTTAGAGGTTGGTCTGACCCCAACTTCTGAACTTGCTTGTATGCTCGCCTTGGCCTAATGGAAGCCAAACTGTCTTCGAGCTGTTATTGTTGTAGTGCTTGTATATTTTCCTGCTGAACGCTCCACTTGTTTAAGCTCATCGTCACTCTTTTCACTCTTTTCCTAAGTGTCTCCATGATTTTTTATTTAAACATGACTAGAACATGGTTGGTCTTTAGGTTCTATTTCAATTATATTAGACTTAGAAGTCCCAACAGTCCCAACACCATTATCCTCGGGCGCCCTAGCTTTTGATAAAGCTATCATGGATTTTTCATCAAAGCTCACATCTCTGTTGATCACGAACTTAGAATCTTCTGTACACCAAAGGCGATAGCCTTTTACGCCCTTTGCATACCCCAAGAATATTACTTTCTTGGCCCTCGCGTCAAGCTTTCCCTCGTTAATGTGATAGTAGGCGGTATATCCAAAAATCCTAAGCCTATCGTAATCTGCATGCTCTCCTGACCATACCTGATAGGGTATATCACCATCCAATGTCGAATGTAGAGACCGATTCACTACGTAGCAAGCTGTAGCAATCGCTTCTGCCCACCATTCTTTGCCCAAACCATCATATGATCGCATACTCATTGCTTTCTCCCGTAATATACAATTTAGTCTCTCTGTGACTCCATTCTATTGTAGTGTAGACCTGACTGTCCAGTGTTGAGTAATACCCTCCTGATCACAAAACTTTTTGAAAGCATCATCTGTATACTCCGTACCGTTATCAGATCTTAGTGCCTTTAGTTTCCTGCCTGTTCTGTTCTCAACCATTACCTTCTACTTCTTGAATGTCTCGAATACCTCATTCTTATACTTAAGAAAATAAATCTAAGCATTCCTAGAATAATCATCTATGAACGAGACAAAATATCTAGAACCGCCATTGGAAATTGTCGGAGCCAGACCCCACACATCTTTGTGCATATAGTCTAATATACCTCTGCTCTTGTGATTGCTTTTCAAGAACTGGACCCTGTGCGCCTTCCCATACACACAATCCTTGTAAAAGTCCATGCAAGGTTTCTTCATGTTCTTTAGCAAACCTTCCTTACCAAACAGATCTAGACTCTTCTCTAACATATGCCCAAGTCGCCTATGCCATAATCGAATGTGCTCACATAGGTCTTCACCACTTCCTTTAGTTCCAACCAATGCATCTCCTGTTACCGTCGTACCCGAGAGAGTATATAGGTTACTATGAAGAACACCCTCATCACTACTAGGGAATCGTGAACAATCTTCTTTACTCCGTTTTCTGTTACTATCCTGTAACCACCAGAGTCCAAAATACCAACTGAGATAAGATTTTTCCGCAAGTTGGAAATGTGCCTCACATGCGTCAGGGTTCTGACCACTTCATCATGCATCCTGATTTTGATATCACCAAGCCCCACCATTTTACAAGCATGGTTATTCTCCATCAATACAGTTCCACCATTAATGCTTCTATAGGTAGTAAACCACTTCCTATTTGGGCACATATGGTAAGAGCAACGCGAATCAAGAATCAACTTACCGGAGATATCTTCGTCACTCGTAACTGTGTAGTATTCTTTCTCACTCCCTTCCTCCGAGATGTAACTTGTCTCTTCCTTACCTTCTCTCCTCTCAGTTTTGTTATTGTTCTTCTTCCCACCTACTCTCTTGTTAGGACAGTCAACTTTGAAATGCTCTAGCTCATCGTATTTGAAACATGGTCTTCTCGCAAGAGGCCTCGATTTTGATCTATACTTTCCTCCATTGCCTTTTTCTCGCTCATTGCCCCTTCCCCTTAAAAACAATCCTTGTGCTTGCTCCTTGTTACCACTAGTGGTCATATCACTAGTTGTAATTTTCCAAAGATCATCTACCAGAAGTACCGTTCTAGTCTCATTCATCTTCAAATTGTCTCCTACAAACATTAATATTTGTACCAGGTTCTCATAAGACTTTGGTAAAGAAAAAGTAGTAGAAGTGCTTGATCCTCATCTTCTACTATCACATCAACATCCTTCAAATCCGATATGATCCTATCAAACTTGTTTATGTACTCCCAGATTGATGAGCCTTCCTCCATCTTACAAGTATACAATTTAGATTTTAAGTAAATCCGATTTGTTAGACTCTTCGTCATGAAGGTACTCTCTAACTTTGACCACATGCCTACATCCATTTTCTCTCCATCCACCAAGAAAGCAATATCCTTCTCAAGGCATAGGATAATCAACATTCGTGCTTCGAGATCTAACTCTTCTCAATCCTCATCTAATATATCTTTGTGCTTCTTTTCTCTTCCCACCAAAGCCTTGTGCAATTTTTGCGAAATTAATGAGTTTTTTATCTGCATCCTCCAATAGGAAAAATTATTTTTCCCATTGAATTTTTCAATCTCATACTTTTTCACTTTAACTGTTTTACTTGTAGGTGCTAGGGGTGGGCAAAAACCGAAACAAACTGGTTCAACCGAAAAAACCGCCCGAAAAAATGGATCGGTTAACCGAACCGAATTATATGGATGAGAAGAAGTCTCTAAACTGCCCGAACCGAATTAAACCGGTTTGGATCCGGTTTGAACCCCTGAACCGCCCAAAAAAAACCGAACCGAATTCTTAAACAAAAAGTAGCTGCGAGCCTTGGGTGTGAAGAAAATTTATGGCTGAATGTTTAGCATTTAAGAATTGTGGGATGGAGTTTATACTAACATATATTTGAGTACGCTGATATAGTTAAGTGAGATTTCCGTAAATCAATACAAGATGTTGAGGTTGAAGGATAAATTTAGTGTTTTGGTCAAATTTCAGTGATAACATGAATACAGCTTGCTGGTGCTGGATATCAAATTAACCTATAGTATAGGCTGTCAAGGATATAAGATAATTCTTGATGAGAAAAAGGCAGCTAAAAATTAACGAAAATCATCAAAAGGTGTGTGTGCCTGCCAAACATTGTTCTTTCTTTAAAAAAGGCTACATAATTACATGGTCCTCCTAGTGTATTAAGCTAGTTATATTCAGATCATACAATTTGATTAAGTGTCTTAGTACAGTTTTGATTGTTTCTTTTCAGTTTTGATTGCTTCTTTTCAGTTTTGGATATAACTAAAACTTACCCAGATTTTTGTGAAATAGAGTTAATTCGGTTCAAAACCGAAACCGAACCGAACCGAACCGAATTTCAGTTGAGCCGAATATTCGGATGAAGGGAAAAAAATCTGGATCTGGATGAGAGTTTTGAGAATCCGAAAAATTCGGATTGGATGCGGATTGGGCTTAAAACCGAACCGAACCGAATACGCCCAGCCCTAGTAGGTGCCATTCTCCGCTTGTTTTAGTAAACTGCTTCTCTTAGGGATTCCAACAAATACCTTGTGTGCACCACACATTACCCAAAACACCATCTCAAATCGGAAGCTTTACCATCACCAATCTGATCTAGGAGCTCTGATCCTAATTATTAGGACGCAGAGTCACATCCTCACGCCGCAGAAGCGATATAACCCAAGTGAAAACTCTGGCTTTTGCTTTCACAAAAGCTCAAGTCAACCTCTATATTCCCGTTTCATAAAGAAACAAGAACAGAAGTAATATATCTCAACAAGGTGAGATATACACTCTTCTCAATATTAGATCTAGATCTGAATATCGATGAAACCAACAAGCAATAGCCAACACCCAGAAAATAGTAAAGACACAAGATTTATGTGGTTCAACAAACTTGCCTATGTCCACGAGAGGGGGTGAAGGGAGATTCCACTATGAAGGAGAACACCGACAACTTGTACAACCCACAAGTTTGTCCTAAAGAAGAAGATTTAATTTTTACCCAAAAAAAATTGATATCTCTCTTGTAAAATCTCCCCAAAGCTCTCTCTCCATTTATCTCTCCTCAAGATCTCTCCTTCTCAGATTTGAAAGAACTTTGTAAAACTCTCAGTTACAACCGCTAAAACCTCTATTTTTCTCTCACAAAACCCTAGGCACCCTGTTCCTATTTATAGGAATGCCAGGCCAAACCTGAAACCCACTGCTCTACCCACTATAGGACTCCTCCGAGACACCCTTAGGTGTCTTGGGTGCGAGACACCTCAGGGTGTCTCACGTCGTGCCGTGCTACATGCTAGCTGCTTGTCGTCTCTGTGACGCCCCTGTTTTTACACTTGGCTGCAGTCCAAGGTGAACCCAGAGATGTCAAACCTGTCATGCACCTCCACTGTGCAACAACATGTTTCACTAATCACAGTAATATCCTCTAGTGGAAACCAATATAAATGAAGGTACAAAACAGGCAAATAAGGGAAATAAATACTATAGACATGATACAGAAAGATATATCTCATAAATGAAATCATGTCCCAAATAAACTAAACTGGAATACAACTGATATACATATGGAGTCTAAAATAACATGATATGTCTCAACATGAATCGATTAGAAATCGTACTAAGGCATATTGCCTTAACAATATGAGTACAAACTCAAATGACTAAATGGAAACATAAGATCACTGTGGAGTCCATACTAGTACAAATACGCGACGGCGACTATGCAAGAACTCCGTCACCCTGCGACTCTCCGATGCTCTGAGCCGCCTGAAATGAGAAATAAAATAAAAGAAAAAGAACAACAACAAGAGTGTCAGAGCGCTACAGCAAGTTCACCTCCATCCGCCCCCAGGGGAAGGGCTACTAGATGATGAAGTGGAGGCTCTATCTATTAAGCATAGTCTACCTAGATCATTTTCCCTGTATCTAATAGAATTAATATTTAGAAACTTACAACTTGAGACGTAGTACGTCGAGCGAAATAATCCAAACAAGGAAACCCTCATGTATATACCGTATGTCTCAGATAGTAAATAACTAAATATTAACCCTGAACTAAGCAATCAAAATATAATTGGAAAGTAAAGCATCATAATAGACATCAGCATATGTATCTCGTGTACTCGTATAGCAAAGTATCTCGTGTACTCGTATAGCAAAGTATCTCAACAAGGAGTAGAAACACTTTTGGCATCCGCCAAATACTCAGGTAAATAGTTTATAATATTATCATTCTGAATTTCTCCCAACTCATCGCATCATCGCGCGGATCGACAAATAGGTATCATCACATCATAGTGCGGATCGACAAATAGGTATTATCGCATCATAGTACGGATCGACAAATAAGTATCATCGCATCATAGTGTGGATCGACAAATAGGTATCATCGCATCACCGTGCGGATCGACAAATATGTATCATCAAATAGGTATCATCGCATCATCGTGCGGATCGACAAATAGGTATCATCGCATCACCGTGCGGATCGACAAATAGGTATCATCGCATCACAGTGCGGATCGACAAATAGGTATCATCGCAGTCTCATTTGCGGTGTACTAACTCACAAGTAAATAGATCTCAATTTGTCATAATCCCCATAGGATACTTAAATGCGTATTTCGTCATATTCATGACTGTATGCATAACATCAAGCGGCTCAAACTCCGCGATCGTGTCACAAAACGGTGCAAACAAGCTCCAGAAAATAAAACTGGGCCAAACTGTCCAGTAAATGGTCAGGGTTACCAACCCTGACTAAATGGTCATGAATACCATTACTATTCACATGTACGGTACTATTCATAAATAACATTGCTATTCATACATACTGTGGCACTATTCATAAATATCGTACTATTCATATTCACAATTAGTTATTATAGCAGATAGTACGTATGAACAGTAACGTTATTTATGAACAGTATGATGTCTATAGTACAGAGTTCATGCAGAGATGACGGTTTTTGTAATGCTCTAGCAAAAGAGACTATAAATTCATGGTCTCTTCAAATCCAAACGCAGAACTTACCTCTGCGTCCTAGATTCAAAACGCAGAGCTCACCTATGCGTCCCAGATTCAAAACACGGAGTTCGTGGACTCAAAATACAGAGTTCATGTAGAGCCCAACTCTGCATCCCAGGTCCAAAACGTGGAGTTCATGCAGAGCCCAACTCTGCGTCCCAGGTCCAAAATACGGAGTTCATGCAGAGCCCAACTCTGCGTTTCAGAGTTCACAACGCTACGCAGACACGGCGTTTTTGGCCTTAAACATACCCAACTCTGCGTTTTAGTTCTAAAATATAGAGTTCGGGCCCAGAATGCCAGTTTCGGTGTGTAACTTGTTTAAACACGAGTTGAACGGTTCTCAGAAACCGTTTTCTCTCCATGATTTGAGGGGATCACTACCCTATCATGGAGAGATTTATGGGGGCGGTTAGACCCCATTAAATCCTCATTAAGCAGAGATTTAAGGGGGTGATTACACACCTAAATCCCCTATAAATACCTCAAAACTCAGAAGAGTTCGGGATCTTTTTTGGGCAGATCAAGATCGGAGACCATTGAGGGGCTTCTGGCATAAAATCGTAAAGGAGGAGATCGGCGTTCATCCTTCAACAACGTTCAACAACATGGAGCTTTCATCCTTGGCTATTAACTGATTTTCGGTTCAAATCAACTCTTTTTTAGGAGTTTAAACTCGCTCTGAGTTATCAACTCGTTCAGAGTTTCAAACTTACCACACAAGTTATCCTCAATATCAATTAAGAGGATTCAACCCTGTTTCACGAGTTCAAGACGTTTGGATTATCAACGAGAAGCAAACTCGACGTGAGCATTCAAGGGAGACATCTCATCGCTTCCATGAAGAACCCAAAGGGGAGGATCTCTGTTGATCTTCTTCTCTTTTATAATTAGGAAATTCAAATTGTAATCAATTAGAGATTGAGAGAGTTGTAAACATTCTTTTTCTAAGCAGTTAGAAAGAATAAATCAAATTCAATTATTTCATTTTCTTATTATAATTTTTTCACCAAACAAAATATGGCGACTCCGCTGGGGATTAGCTTCTCTGATGAAGTAGTGGCACAATCCGACATCAAGCTTGCTGGAACGACTGTTAAAACTCTGATTATCGAGTTCGATCAAGCCAAGTATGAGGAGTTACTCTCCTTTGGATCCCTTAACCCCAAGGTTATGTGCAAGATTCACAAAGTCTTCAAGGAGATTAAAGCTCCAATTGTTGCTCCTATGCCGAAGGAATCCCTCTCCTTTAGCCAAGATTGCTCGAACAACCCCTCCTCTGAAGGAGTGGGCTCAGCTTATGCTAAACGCAGCTGTAGGCTGTCTAAAAATCACAATGGATAGTTGATCCCTATCAAGCCCTGATAATGAAAGTTACAATCAGACGACTTTCTGATCTTTGCATCCGCAATTCTGCAACCGCTATAGACACGGCCTCATCTCTGAGATGACTGGTCTTGATGGCTGCGACAACAGCATGACTAATATGATATTAGCAACTATTAGAGATGCTGATGAGCAGTGTAGTGATTTCAGAAATCAAAGGTTGGACTTAGTTGGTGAGTTGCTTGGTAGAGAGCTATGGGCAAATATTCATCTTCAAAACACTATGGATGTTGATTCCCGTCTAACTCCAACAACGAAAGCTACAATCAAATAGCTTTCGGGTCGACAATCGAAAGCGGTAAATAGAGGACCTTTCACGTAGATCGAGAAGAGTTACAATTCGACGACGCTTCCGACAACTGATGAAAGCTCTATTCTGCAGCCTTCGCAACCAACAGTGAGAGTTACAATTTGACGACTCTCATATCCTATAACAGGCAAGGATCAATAAACAATAGACTTCGCAATGTTATAATGGATGAGGTTACAAGTCAACAACCTCTCTCAAACGCAGAAAGTCATTCCTGCATTTCCTAAGTTCAAAATGCACACTTGTGTGTTCCTCAGCAGACATCGAACTCTGTAACGCAGAGTTAAAGTACAAGACGCACACATAACGTGCGTTCTTCAATAGACTCAACTATGTACTCAACTGAGTAAGGGGTTGGCGGGTTGATAGGTTGATCAATCGGTTTTCTGAGATCAAAACCGCAAAGAGTTGAGGGGAGCTGGTATCAAAACCACCCAAGGTCAACAAATCTCGGCAGTTGAGTAATCGGAAGGAAGAGATCTTCGGGAGATCAAGGAACTGATCAACGATCAGTTAATCAAATCCCGAAGGATCCTTTCATCAAAGGTATCATCCACTTGGCAATTAACCGAATTTTCGGTTCCAACAACTCTGTTTTAGAGTTTTAACTCATTCTGAGTTCTTAAACTCGTTAAGAGTTTTTAATTAGCTTGTAACGCAAGTTAATCACATCAAACCAGACATTCGGTTTTCAACAACTCTTATCAGAGTTCTTAACTCGTTCAGAGTTCTTCAACACTCGTCAAGAGTTCTAAACCGAAGTCATCAAACACTTCAGTTATTCCAGTGAAGAAGGACGGTCGGATCGTCAACGGAGAGCAAGTTCGACGCGATCAATCGAAGGAAGCACTCCATCGCTACCAAGAAGAACCCAGTCTTAAACAAAGGAGAGAATCAAATCCATTCTCTTCTCTTTTGTAATCGGAATCCAAATTGTAATCGATTTTGAGAGAATACAAGTCAAATTTTCTTTCTTTGTCTTTTTACATCAAATTTCCTACCAACAAAAGATGGCGACTCTGCTGGGGACTAGCTTCTCTGACGAGGAAGTGGTGGCGCAATCCGACGTTCACCTCACAGGAACCACCGTCGAAACTCTCGTCGTAGAGTTCGACCAAGCCAAGTATGAGGAGGTCCTCTCCTCTGGGTCCCTTAGCCCAAAAGCTAGGCGTGATACCCACAGGACCTCTACAGAGGTCAACACTACTGCTGAGATGCCAAAGAAAGCCCTCTCCTTTGGCCAAGACCTAAAACTCGCTCTGCGAGTTGAAGATTCCTCCCCCGTATCACTATGGTAAATAATAGGTCAAAAGAGACCTATGTCGGAGGAAAATCCAACCAACGCCGACGATGCCACGGCCAAGGCCTTGAAACAGGCCAAGAAAAATGCTGCTCGACGAAGGAGAACATCCTTACGGCGAGCATACTTGCGGAACAGCCAAGCTACTGCCCAACGTAAAGACTGCGTTTCTGAGCCTGTACCTGAACTGTGCGTTTCTGCTCCAGAACGCACACTTCGTGGCAATGAACCCGACTATGAGCCTCGGGTTATTCAACTCAAACGCGACCCTCAGTGGCGCGTTGTTCAACATAGACGCACACCTCAAAAGTGCGTCCCAAAACGTGACCTCCAAAGGCACGTTCAATCATTCAAACGCACGCCACAACCGTGCGTTCAGTCAAAACAAGACCCTCAAGGGTCTGTTCAAACAACCAAACGCACACCACAAGTGTGCGTTCAATCAAAACCCGACCCTCAGGGGTCTGGGTCATCAAACAAACGCACGCCACAAGTGTGCGTTCAATCAAAACCCGACCCTCAGGGGTCTGGGTCATCAAACAAACGCACGCCACAAGTGTGCGTTCAATCAAAACCCGACCCTCAGGGGTCTGGGTCATCAAACAAACGCACGCCACAAGTGTGCGTTCAATCAAAACCCGACCCTCAGGGGTCTGGGTCATCAAACAAACGCACGCCACAAGTGTGCGTTCAATCAAAACCCGACCCTCAGGGGTCTGGGTCATCAAACAAACGCACGCCACAAGTGTGCGTTCAATCAAAACCCGACTCTCAGGGGTCTGGGTTATCAACCAAACGCACATCACAAGTGTGCGTTCCAGCAAAGAACGACCCTCAGGGATCTGTTTCTTCATCTAAACGCACACCACAAGTGTGCGTTCAAACAAAGAACGACCCTCAGGGGTCTGTTTCAATATCAAAACGCACATCACAAGTGTGCGTTCAAACAAAGGACGACCCTCAGGGGTCTGTTTCAGCATCCAAACGCACATCACAAGTGTGCGTTCAAACAAAGGACGACCCTCAGGGGTCTGTTTCAGCATCCAAACGCACATCACAAGTGTGCGTTCAAACAAAGGACGACCCTCAGGGGTCTGTTTTAGCATCCAAACGCACATCACAAGTGTGCGTTCAAACAAAGAACGACCCTCATGGGTCTGTTTCAAAACGCACGCCTCAAGTGTGCGTTCAACCAAAACAAGACCCGCAGGGGTCTGTTTCAACATCAAAACGCACACCACAAGTGTGCGTTCAATCAGGACAAGATCCACAAGGATCTAGTCCATCAATCAAACACAGGCCTCGGCCTCGTGTTTATAAACCTAAACGCGACTCTCGTGTTTCTTATCAAGAGCATGACACGGTCCGTCAGGTTCAAAAGGGACAGCATGGATTTAAGATTCGTGCCCAACCTACCCAAGGGCAGGGGGTTCCATCTCCACCTTCACGAGATCTTTCTCAGGTCTCCGACCTGCGTGAATTGCTGTCAAGAGGAAAGCCAACACAGCAAGTGGCTCATTCATGCCAGTGTGAACGGCTCATTTCTGCTGTTCTCTCCGAATGCAGTTGTTGCTCATCGACGCCTAGGCAATCGGTGTTTAATAGGTTGACGAATGTCGCTAGACCTGCTAAACGACAGCGTCGCCACAAGAAGAAGACCTCTGAAATTGAATATCCTGAGGTCACCATCAACATGGTCGGCAGAGGCAAATCCTCACATCCTGATTCTGATGAGTCACAAACAAGTCATTCCCCGACTGTTCGGGAAATTTGTGATGAATTTGAGGGAGTCTATAGGCATACTCGGACTCAGACAGGAGCTATTCGCCCGGTTAACTATCAAAAGTTGGCCAAAGGAATTACAACAAGTGATGAGCATTCGGCAATAGCCGAATCTCAATCTTCGAGCTCGGTCGGACCACAAGAAGTATCTGCTTACATGGCGGGAAATCCTGAGGACATAGCCAAGAGAGTGAACGAACACCAGGTCATGCTCCAGGCGCAACAGGAGACACTTCTCCAATTGAAGGACATGATGGCCCAACTTATTGCTGAAAAAGGCCACAAACCCGAATCTTCCCGGAGGACAACCTCAAAAGGGAAGCAGAAAGCGACCGAGCATTCGGATCGTGAGACTCTCAACTTGGGATCCTCTTCTGAGGGTGAAAAGGAGGTGGAAAAAGAACTGCATCCTCAATCCACTAAAATGGATGAACTAGAAGCTCGCCTCAATGCAATCGCCAACAGAAGTGAGCTCCGTGAAGAAGGAGTGGTGAGACCTTATCCTGCCGAATGGGATATAGCTCCATACCCGTCAAAGTTTAAAGCTCCAACCTTGCAACCGTTCGATGGCACAGGATCGCCAAATCAACACATCTACTATTTCAAATCTCAAACTGGAGATGTGGTGGCGAACGATGCCATCTTGACGCGATTGTTCATTGGCACTCTTAAAGGAGTGGCATTTGAATGGTTTATGAAACTGCCTGCTGGATCTATTCAGAAATGGGTAGATTTAGAAAGGCTTTTCCTGGCCAGGTTCTTCGAGGACGATACAGAAGTTTCGGTCCCGACTCTTCTCGCTACCAAACAGAGGAAAGGCGAATCAATCAAGGCCTACGTGGAGAGATTCCGCAGCATGGCATTGCGATGCCCCTCAGGTATGACTCAGTCAACCCTGGTTGAAACTTGCAGGCACAACCTGCAGACTCAGCTCCTTGCCCAGATGGGGGTAGCAGAGTGTCGCTCCTGGAGACAACTTGTTTCGCAAGGAGAACAAGCTGAAGAGATCGTAGCTCGGGTGAAAGCCGAGGAAGCTGCACAACCCAAGCCGCAACAGCAACAGCAACAGCAACGCAACCAGAACAACGCTCAGCGGTCTAAGGGAAAAGAGACCCTAGCAGCCGACTACTCTCGGGTACCACCGCCCACGAATCAAGGCAAAGCTCCCAATAAGCAAAAAGTGCCCAAACAGTATTCCTTCAAGGAAGAACATGTGGACACTTTATTCCAGCTACTGCGGAAGAACAACAAGTTACAGCTTCCTGAAATTAGGAAGCCAGAGGAGGCAGGAAAGGTAGATGACCCTAATTACTGCCGCTATCACAGGTTCCTAGGGCATCCTACCAGAAGATGTTACATCTTTAAGGACATCCTCCAGAATTTGGTGGACGCTAAAGTGCTTACTCTGAAACCCGAACAGAAGACTGTCTCTACCAACATGATAGCAGTCCAGTTCGGTGACTTCCCTCCGGTGGCGACCGCAGATGGCGTTATCCCAATCCACAAGGGAGAAATGCGTCTGAAGAATACTGACTTGCACAGTCAGAAAGACAAGGGGTTGATACCCCTCACCACCTCAAAAGGAGAAATCATGTGGGTTCACCCTGATCTAGTGGGAGACCAACAGTGGACGAATACCTCGTCCAAGAAGAAAGGAGGCAAGGCTAAGTCTTCCAACACGATTAGCCCCTCCATCACTGAGAATGATGATCACCTCAAGACCCTCACAGATTCAGAGGAAGAGAGGATTGCCCTGGCTGCATACCCAGGAGACAACCCTGGCACACGGTCTGGAAAGACTTACTTGAAAGACTACAGCCAGAATGTTCAAGAAGCCGTGTGATACCAGTTGCAGAAAGCCACGGAAAGGAGAGAATTAGGCGTTTTGTGGGGTAATCTGAAGGTAGCCCCAGTACAACCTGCGGAGGAGTAATACCAGGCTCGAGCTCCTTCGTATATGTTGCCCATAACCGAAAGTTGGCTCCTCGGATTCCCAACGTATAGTTGGTCATATCCGAATTGTCGAGCAAAACGATACGGTTGATAGGGCTCAATTATACATTTGTCATTTTGCCTGAAGAGGAGATAACCAGGTCTAATGTTTAGCAGCCAGTGGAAAACTCCCCCGTCCAAACGGGTAAAACCATTAGGACCAGCGGTATCTTGGAAGACTTGTCCATATCCTCCACCCTCAAAATCCGGGAAGCAGCGGAAGATGTCGTAGCTGAGGTCTCTCGACAGAATCTGACGGACCTTCACTACGTAATTGCCTATCCAAGTAGCTTTTTCTAATCTCTGCACGAAAGGGATGAAACCTCCATCCGTAGCAGAGGGGGCACTCATCAAATGTACACAATGTGAGGCGTACCAAGCCATTAGATATGTATACGGCAAGGGTACTCGAGGATTGGGAGTCACCAAGCTTTTCGTCCCTTCAGAATCTATCTCTTTCACTTGGATAAACTCGAGGCATAGTTCCCTCAAACCGTGTTGTAAACAGCACGTCATAGCGGAAAGTAGATTTATGGGTCTCCCATGTGCTAAGAGGACGGCCGGATAAGCTACTTCAATCATCACAGCATCTATTGGTCTGGTAGGAACCACACACCGCTTCAGCCACAGCATGAGAAAACCCGCTAATAATGCCATATCAGAGATGGGAGTGGCTGCCTGGTGATGGAAGCTCTCGAATTCAGTCTGTGCTGGGAAGTCATCTTCTATTCCCTCGCTGACATAGTGAACGGTGGCGTCATTGATCAGAGCCTGGATGGTCTCAGGGGTGCTCGCCTCCCGACGAGACACAGCGGCATTCTTGTCAGACAAATTTTGGAAAAGATACTCGGCCCAGGATAGCTGTTTGATACCACGTCCTCGTGCCCCCGTCAATTGGCCGCAGATTTGGAAATGACACATCACCTCCCATAGAGTGTCATATACCTCGGGGATGGTCTCCTTCAAGATCTTCAGCTCAGTTGACCCAGGGACAAACTCTTCATATGGTAAATCTCCGAAAGGAAGACCTGAGACATCGAACATTTCATGTAGGGCGAACCCTAATTCTCCTTCCGGTGTGAAAAACGTACAAGTCTCTGGATTGTACCGCTCCAGAATGGCAAAGAAGTTATATGGACTAAGAGCTATTCCATGTTTAGTAGCCTTAATAGGGCAAGCAAGCCCAGATTGAGCTAATGGTTCCTTTAATTCTGCCAACACGAATTCTATCATTCGTGCCCACCATCCTGTCTTGGAGGAATGAACCCATCCAGGAGCTCGGAATACTGCAGTCGGGAATTCTCCTTTGGCAGCCAAAAACCGTCGCATGAAAGTGTTAGCTGGACTAGCTGTTTCTCCCAAAGGATATCCTCGTGAGAATAAGCAGGGTTCCAAAGCCGACACTTGTCGATTATATCCAGCGGTATTCACACCCTTGTGAGTCAGAACCCCAACAGCTACCCCATCCTGCTCTCTCACCAAGTCCCAGTTCATGTGACGGGGAACGGAAGCACATTGGTAGTAGGAGATGGGAAACATCCTGTGCATGTCAGGGAGGAAGAAGCGACGATCACCGATCTGCCTAAGCCATTTGTAGTGACCGCCGTGCATGATCCCTTTTGAAATACTGACACGATCTCCAAATAAGAAAGCTGGCTTGGTGAGTTTCTTGCGAGACCCAGTCTCAAACTTAGCGTCCGTAACTAAAACTCTGAGTACATCAGTATTTGGATCTGAGATCAGAGTGACGCGATCTTTGTCGGTGTCCTGGAATATTGGAAGTTCTTGACGCAGATTGAATTGCATATTAGAGTCCACACCTCCCTCATGCCCGAAGTGGTGACGAAGATTGAGAGGTTCACGGGTGTAAGGCACTGCAAAAGAAAGAAATATTCAATCAGTCAAGTGAAGGGAGCTTTAGCTAAGTCCATAAGAAAGAATTTTATCAAACGCACAGTTCAGATCTGGCGTTTAAAGTTCATCAACGCAAAGGTCGAACTCTGCGTTAAAGTTTCGAACGCACAGTTCAGATCTGGCGTTTAAAGTTCATCAACGCAAAGGTCGAACTCTGCGTTAAAGTTTCGAACGCACAGTTCAGATCTGGCGTTTAAAGTTCATCAACGCAAAGGTCGAACTCTGCGTTAAAGTTTCGAACGCACAGTTCAGATCTGGCGTTTAAAGTTCATTAACGCAAAGGTCGAACTCTGCGTTAAAGTTTCGAACGCACAGTTCAGATCTGGCGTTTAAAGTTCATTAACGCAAAGGTCGAACTCTGCGTTAAAGTTTCGAACGCACAGTTCAGATCTGGCGTTTAAAGTTCATCAACGCAAAGGTCGAACTCTGCGTTAAAGTTTCGAACGCACAGTTCAGATCTGGCGTTTAAAGTTCATCAACGCAAAGGTCGAACTCTGCGTTAAAGTTTCGAACGCACAGTTCAGATCTGGCGTTTAAAGTTCATCAACGCAAAGGTCGAACTCTGCGTTAAAGTTTCGAACGCACAGTTCAGATCTGGCGTTTAAAGTTCATTAACGCAAAGGTCGAACTCTGCGTTAAAGTTTCGAACGCACAGTTCAGATCTGGCGTTTAAAGTTCATCAACGCAAAGGTCGAACTCTGCGTTAAAGTTTCGAACGCACAGTTCAGATCTGGCGTTTAAAGTTCATCAACGCAAAGGTCGAACTCTGCGTTAAAGTTTCGAACGCACAGTTCAGATCTGGCGTTTAAAGTTCATTAACGCAAAGGTCGAACTCTGCGTTAAAGTTTCGAACGCACAGTTCAGATCTGGCGTTTAAAGTTCATCAATGGGGTGTCTCGGCCATGGCCGAGACACCCCCCATGGGGTGTCTCGGCCATGGCCGAGACACCCCCCATGGGGTGTCTCGGCCATGGCCGAGACACCCCCCATGGGGTGTCTCGGCCATGGCCGAGACACCCCCCATGGGGTGTCTCGGCCATGGCCGAGACACCCCCCATGGGGTGTCTCGGCCATGGCCGAGACACCCCCCATGGGGTGTCTCGGCCATGGCCGAGACACCCCCCATGGGGTGTCTCGGCCATGGCCGAGACACCCCCCATGGGGTGTCTCGGCCATGGCCGAGACACCCCCCTTGGGGTGTCTCGGTTGTGGCCGAGACACTCCTTAGGGGGTGTCTCGGCTATTGGCCAAGACCTGTTTGGGTGTTCCGCCGTTGACTCGCGGTTGATTCGTCGTCCGGATTCGGATTTGAGTGATTCCGGGTGCGTTGGATGCGCGACGAAGAGTTTGACCTGCTCTGGTGATTGGATTATCTGTAGAGTGGTCGAGGCATGAAGGGCGTTGTCCTTTTTGTGAACAGTGCCGGGTTCCCGATTGGTCCGGGTCTTCGTGATTCCGAAGTCCTATCCGCTCATGTAACTCGTCGATTCACTTCAGTCGTTCGTCGACGTCGATTAGGCTCATGTGGATTGGGTGGTGACGTCCATCGTCGCTCGTTAACACTGAACCGGTTGTGGAGAACTATAGGCAATTTTTGATGCCTACAGGCTACTCTTCTCATACTCTTGTCCACAAGGGAGAGGTGAACAACAAGATGAAGAGAGTGAGTTTTTCTAAAACTATTGAGACACTTAGAGATTTTTCGTCGAGGGAGGATATGTTGGGTATCAACTCAAACTCCAAGTTAGTAAAGTGTTTTTAGTTCTTTGTATAACTTCATGAGAATTAGATAGGGTTAGAGATCTATCATGATTAGGAGTTTGGGTTTTATCATATTAGGAGTTTGAATCTTATTCAAATTAGGAAGTTAGGCTAGAGATAGGGTTTTGGTTTTTCTATATATATTATTCTATTATTGGAGAAAAAAACTAAGAAGTGTAGAGAGAAAGAGAGAGAGAGAGGGTTTGATAGTCATTGTCAGTGTAAAAGATTATAATTTGGAGGTGATAGTGGAGTAATTTTGATCACATTGGTTTTCTCTGTTGATGGTTTTCCACGTTAAATCTTATGTGATTTAGTTTGCTTTGTTTTGTGGCTTTTTGGGGTTTTTACGGGATCTAAAAATCCCAACGGAAATACCCATGAAGAGATCCATTGAGAGAAATAGTATGAAGGGGAAGATATACATGTCATGATGCAATCCACCATCTCATTTGGGAAGCCCAGGCCCTTAAGCATATCTTTCAAAAAGTTACAGCTGATTGTGTCAAATGCTTTTTTGATATCAATACTAAGCATAACTCTTGGGGAGATATATTTCATGCTATAATTCTTACCAGTTCATGTGCAAGAAGAATGTTATTAGATATTTGCCTACCTTCCACAAATACACTTTGAGCTCCATTGACAAGAAAACCCATAACTATTTTAATCCATTTCACCAAAATTTTTGAAATGATCTTGTAAAGGACATTGCATCAAGAGATATGTCTGAAATCTGATGGAGAAGCATGACAATGAACTTTTAGAATGAGGAATATAGAATTAGAATTAACTATACCCATAAGCTTCCCAGATTTGAAGAATTCCTCTACAGCTTGAGTTACTTCATTTCCTACAATACTCCAAGTAGATTTGAAGAAGGCAACATTATAACTATCTGTTCCAGGGGCTTTATTGTCTAACATGGAAAAGATTGCATCCCTGATTTCATATTTAGTAACAGAAACAATTAAATCCATGGTCTGAGTATCATTTAAGCATGACCCTGAATGAATGATGTTAATATTGGGAGGAGAGGTATCGATAGAAGTCCCCATCAGGCTTTTGAAATGAGAGATTAATTCATTTGCTATACTTTCACCATCAATAATCCTTTGTCCCAAATTGTCATATAGAAGCATAATCCTATTATGATGCATGTCAGCCTTAATCACTGAATGAAAAAAGATTTGTACATCTATCCCCATGAACACTCCAGGAAATTCTTGCTTTTTGCTAAAAAAAGATAGCTCACAGTCCTGTAATCTGTTGAACTTAGAGATACACTCTTTTTCCTACTTAATTAACTCGAGACAAAAAGGATTTGCTTGAAGACGTTTTTGAACCTCATCCAGAACATATTTAGCATTATGAACCTGCTCACTTATATTATAGAAGTGCTTTTTATTAATATCCTTCAGAGCAATCTTCAGTTTCTTCAATTTAGAACAAACTGAAAACATAGCACAACCTTTAATTCTAGATTGCCAGGAATTTGCAACTGCAAGGAGAAAACGGTCATGCTTTATCCATATTTTGAAAATTTTAAAAGGCCTTTTCCCTTGTAAACTTTCCTCATTAATTGTAATAAGACTAGGGGAATGGTCTGAAAAGTTTGGAACTAGGAATTCAACCTGGCTGAAATTGTAGTTGAGAATCCACTTGTCATTAACCAAAACTCTATTCAACCTGGCTGAAATTGTAGTTGAGAATCCACTTGTCATTAACCAAAACTCTATCCAATCTACTTCAGATCCTAGACACAGGGTCTTGTTTGTTATTCCAGGTGTAAAAACACCCTAAAGTTTTCAGATGAGAGAGTTGACAATTATATATAAAATCTTTAAAATCTTTTGTATCTGAATTTGAAAGCATATTACCTCCAATTTTCTCATCATTGTTTATAATAGTGTTAAAGTCTCCACATATGAGCCAAGGAATATCTCCAATAGTCTGATGAACAATGCTTAATTCAGACCATAAGTCCTTTCTAGCTTCCAGATTATTAAAACCATATATTGGGGAAACCACACAATCCAATCTCCCATCAACTGACTTCACAGAACAAGTAATATTTTGATCTGAGTAGCTAACAACTTGTTTATCCAGAATATTTTGATTCCAAAGAATTATTACCCTTTCTTTCTCTGAATTTCTCAGATTTGAAATCCATTTCTAATTATTTGCAATTTTCTTGGCAATTTTTTTGCAACATTATATCCTTTATTTTTGTTTCCAGCAAAGCTATAAAAGAGATGTGATAATGTCATAAGTGATGCTTGACCAGATGTTGCTTAGAGGACTTATTAAGTCCCCTCACATTCTAAAAAGACAGATTCATTTTAAAAATTGAATCCCCCCTCTATCAACTTTAGAGGGATCCAAATCTAAATACTCCAGATGAAAGAAAGGATTAGCAGGAATAGTTTACTTCTGTTTGTTACTTTGTACTTGAGTCCAGGATTTATTAGTTTGAGAAGAGACTTGTAATCCTCCAAAAACTGCCTGTTGTACATGCACAACATGCACAGGCCTATGTTCATTTGAGCCTTTCCACAAATTAGAATCATGTCTACTTCCAGCTTGCATTGCCCTTGCATCATGAGAAAAATTTAACAAAGCTTCAGAATGCAGCCCCTTATCTTTATCAGATTGTTGAAAATTTCCAGACTTCATAGATTGCTGAATGCTACCTGACTGAACATGCACAGCATCTACCTGCATAGTCATAGCAGAAATATTTCCCATACCATCTGACTTTTGTAGCTGTGATCCCTGGAAATTGTAAGAATGCGCATTCTGTTGCACATTTTCAGTAGTACCTAAAACATGCACATGATTATTTGCAACCTGCACATTATGGCCAGCATATACTTTTATTTTTGGAATCCATTTTTGAACCCATGTAAATCTTTTACAAAACTTGGTTTCATGCCCCCACTAGCTTGCAATGATTGCACCATCTTGGCTTCAGTTCATATATCACCCTTTGATTAAATTGCTTCCCATCAGGGCCTTGTAGGATAATGAAATCAGGAAGAGAGGCATGCATAGTCACTTCCACAAGCACCCTTACATAAGCTAATCTTTGTTTATTAGCTGTTAGTTTATCAGTGGGAATAGGATGACCTATGACACTAACAATTTTACTGCTACTCTTAGCATTCCACAGATTTAGCTTAAGGGCTGGTAGTTGAATCCAAACAAGGTATATGCATTCATTTATTTTTTTCATATTCCTCCCCAATAGACCAGGGCTTTAATGAAAGAGGACGAGACCCAAAAAACCATGGACCATTTTCTAAAATCTCATTCATATTTTCCTTGCTTTTAAATTTAAACAAGAATATTCCAGGTTTAAGAATGCATATTTCAGGAATCGCCTCATTAGACCATAATTTCTGGACATAGATCTTCATAGCCTTAAATTTGGCATTCAAACCTAGAATTTGTCCAACCAAGGAGAATTGCCACATAAAAATCCCTTCATTCCATTCCTCGTTATTGAATGTTACAATAGCTCTATTTTCTGGAGGCAAATAATTCAACACTAAACCACTGCCAGGTTTTCTATTATCGGCAAAACAACTGACCCTGCTTATTTAGTAAATTTTTCTTGCAATGGCTCATTAGAAACATTAGCATACTTCAAAGAGGGGAAATCAAAACACTCATTTATTGATTTATCTACATCTGAATTGAAGTGAGTTATCAAATTCATAGAGCTTGGAACATCAGAATTTACCATGGCTGACTTCAATGGAACAGTAACATCACAATTAATCTTAGAAATTTCTTCAGCATTTACCATTGGATTAGAATCAGAATTATTAGTAGATCTTGGAACAGAATTCAAAGAAGTAACATGATCGATAACAGATTCTGATATCAAGAATCCAGATCTGATACCATCTCCAGAATTAACAAGATTCGATGATAAGACAGATACAGAATCAAGCACTGAGTTAGAATTCAAAGCTTTAGATCCAAGATTTCTTACCAATTGAACCTGAGAAAAATCCATCTCCATCTCAAGCTCGTCAGCCCAAGAAACTTTAGAAACCGAATGAGAACTCGATACTTTACTGAGATTTCGACATTGAACATCATTCCTCAGTGGAGAGATATGAGGCTGTAGAGCATTAGCCGAGCTTAGTATATCCGTCATTAGCTTCTTCTTCTTCTTCTTCTCTCCTTTAGGTCCTGTAGAACCCATAATCTCCATCTAAAATTCTCCTGCTAAAATACACCAAGAAGAAAACCGCCCAACTCTTGCTACATTGTACTATTAGGTCTTCTTATAATTTAATATATACTTTGAATTAAAAACCTTGCCTTTTTTAACCTATAAAAAAAATCAAGCTTGACAAATCAAAAATTAAAATTTGGAACTTTTATAAAACTGGTCAGTTTTTTGTTTCTTACAGGAATCAAGCGATTCAAACGCATTGCATCAAGAAGAATTTGTGTACACATATAACTTGGACAATCACTTGCGCCTGAAATGATGTACGTTTATATCCGCAAGAAAGAGAAAGAAACAAAATTGCCCGAACACAAAAATTTATTGAACTTCGAAAATGGCAAGCACGAGAGTTCAACGAAAGATTTGAGAAGGATCCAGCTCTCTTCAAGTACGACGGAAAGGTGACATGGGTTGTTAGCTTGTTTGAGGCGTGTACAAAAATACATGAAACTTGATAAACGATCTTTAAAGATAATGCATACCATTTATAGCAGGATTAAGGTTGAGGTTTCCCTTTCAAGCTTAGCTATGAATCCATCAGCTCATATATAGCCTTTCACATCAGCACTACCCCTAGTGCAAATTCCCTTTGTTTTTTTCTTCTTTTTTTTTTATCCCCCAAACTTAAAAGTCCAACTTCTAGATGTCGATCGAAAATGCGCCACTAAAACGACAACATATTTAGAAACTAAGGGCGTGTTTGGATTGAGGGGAATGAGGGTGAAGGGAAGTTAGGGGAACCATTCACATCCATTCATCTTGTTTGGGAACACTTAGGAGGTGAAGTTAATTCACCATAGTTCCCCTTGGTTCACCTCCTAATAGTATAAAATTTGTTACCCCCCAAATTGGGGTGTAACCAAGGGAAAGGGAACTCCCTTCCCTTTCCTTCTCTCGGTTTCCCTTAACTTCCCTTCACTCCTTACAAATCCAAACAGGCCCTAAAGCCTTGGTTTAGCATCTCAAGGAGTACTCTAAGTAATAGTTGGCTCCTTTCAGATTGATCACAGGGTCCGGTTGCAGATAAAGCCCCCTTTACTTATAATTGCACAAAACGACCCGAGTTAATCTTTTTTCACTCTTAAGAGAGCGAAAAAGATTCAGAAGCGGATAGACTCGTAGACCCTTGCAAGTTAAGGGTTTTTTTTTTTTTTGAGAGGTGCCTATCTGTATTTGGGCAAATACTAAGGAGGTCCATACACACAATTAGAACTTGGGGATCTATTCGCAACTAATGATACTATAGGGGGTTTATCTACAACTAATCCTCGATTAGGGCTGTCCAAAAAGCCCGCCGGGCCGTGGCCCGGGCGGGGCCCTGCCCAGGTCTCGGCCGGAAACCCGGGCCCGGGCCTTCTCGAAGGTGACCGGGCCGGACCCGGCCCGGTACAGTGCCGGCCGGGCACA
>NC_033797.1:130849677-130859411 GCF_001876935.1 Asparagus officinalis | reverse complement strand
GCCCAGACCCGAAGCCCGGTCGCAACGGTCACCCTGGGTGACCGTTGCAGGCCCAGCCCGGCACGGCGCCAACGGTCACCAGAGGTGACCGTTTGGCGAAAACGGTCACGAAAGTGACCGTTATGACCGGGCCGGCCTGACCTGACCAAAACAGTCATATTGACCGTTTTGACCGTTTTGCACCTTAAAACGGTCAAAAAACGGCTATTTTGTGAGGGTTTTTTGGTCATTTGCCTAGGAGACTGCCTCTATAAATAGAGGGGGGTTTTCACTTCTTCTCCTCACACCAAAACTCATATACTTCTCTTTAATACTCTCTTATACAATCTTATAATCTCTTATACACTCTAATAATCTCTTATACTTTCTAATCCTTCTATCAAATGGCTTCCGAATCTGATTATGATGAGCAAAACATATCTCATACCGATCTTGAAATGATTCCTCCTACAATATCTACTCCTACCGAACCTACCGGTGTTAATTCTGAATCCGGTGGCGACGAATCTGCACCAAGAGCTCCTAAAAGGCCGAGATCCAATGTGTGAATTTTTTTTGAGAAGATAGACGTCACCAAGGATGAACAGGTAGGATCCTCACCCAGAAGGCTAAATGTGTGTTGTGCGGACAGACTTTCCAAGCTCATTATAAGAGCGCCATCAACCACCTCAAACGCCATATAGAAAAACACAACAAAGACCAGAATCCTCAAGGTGATATCCAACACACTAGAAATACGTAATCCGGTTTATTATAATTAAAAACATTCCTTTTAAATTAGTAGAAGATGATGAATTTGAAGATATATTTAGAGATGGTTTTTATCCCACATTTATAAAATTTTCTCGTCAAACCTGTCAACGTGATATTTTAAAACATTATCAGGGGGAATAAGGAAAAATAATTTTTTATTTTAAAATTTAAACTGTAAATTTTCTTTAACTTATGATATTTGGACATCTAGAGCACAAACTGGTTATTTATGTATCACAACACACTGGATTGATAAAAATTGGCAAATGTTTAAAAGAGTTGCTTCTTTTATTATAATTAAAGAGTCACATATTGGTATTAATATTACAATTTTAATAATTGAAAAACTTATAAAACTAGAAATTGATCAAAGAATATTTTTTCTTTCACTAAATAATGCAAGTAATAATAATGTAGCTGTTGATTTTATCAAAACAACTCTGTCATTGCCATATCATGGTGATCTTTTTCATATTAGATGTATCTGTTATATTTTAAATTTAATTGTTCAAAGTGCATTTACTAAAATTAAACCCATGATAGAAAAGGTTAGAACAGTTTAAATTTAATTGTTCAAAGTGCATTTACTAAAATTAAACCCATGATAGAAAAGGTTAGAACAGTTGCTAATATGCATAATGCTTCTGAATGCATTTACTAAAATTAAACCCATGATAGAAAAGGTTAGAACAGTTGCTAATATGCATAATGCTTCTGAATAAAGAATTAAAAGATGGAAATAATTTTGCAAAAGGAAAAAATTATAAGCCCAGACTAATTCCAAAAGATGTTGAACATAGGTGGAATTCCACCTATGCAATGTTAAGTGTGACAATAGAATATAAAAAAATTATAAACGATTATATAAATTATTACACTTCTAGTTCTAGCTCTGGTAGCACTTATGGAATAACTGAAAATGAATGGACAATTATATGTAATTTAAATGAGATGTTACAAGTTTTTTATGATGCTACAATGTTATTATCTCGCTGTTATTATCCAACTATTACTTTAGCTGCTTTATAAATTTTAAATATTCAAAAAAAATTAATAAATATCGTATGAATGATACTTTTGGAGCTATAAGTTTTTAAATGAAGAGCAAATTTAATAAGTATTTTAGGCCTATTTCTCATATTTTTGGTTTGGGGGTTCTTATTGATCCATGTTTGAAGGATATTGGTCTTCGAAGTTTGTTATAATTATTATATGGTGGACAGATTATAGACTTAGATGATGGATCCACCCTTACTGTTACTTCTTATTATTTAGCTATTAGAAATTATTTTTAAACCTTATATGATGAGTATGCAGCTAAACATGGTGTAGCTGCGTAACAGTCTACAGCTTCGACGCCTTCGAGCTCAGGCCGAAGTAAAAGTGTAAGTTTTGATAGGTATGCAATGGTAGCTGAGCTAACTTGTGGATCTAAACTTGGATCATCATTAGAGGTTTCTGAAATAAATGAATATTTATCTACTTCTTTAGTTAAATGTTAAGAAAATGCTTTAGATATTTTGTAATGGTGGAGAGTATATGGATCAGTTTCATATCATATACTTTCCACCATGATTCGTGACTTACTAACAGTGCAGGTTTCGACGGTAGCTTCGGAATCCGTCTTCAGCACAGCAGGACGTTTGATCGACGACCACAGGACATGCTTAGATTTGTATATTGTACAAACAATGATGTGCTTAGAAGATTGGTGGAGGTATGAGAAACGAATGCAATGCATTGATCGGAGAGCTGGAATTAAAGATAAATTTGAAGAGTTGAGACTAGCAGATATATATAAAGATTAAACAATATTCATCAAATTGTAATTTTTATTTCTTAACTTTAAATTTATAATGAATTATTTTAGAAACAATTACAAATGATAGTGATATAGGTGAGTAGGTACCAACCTAGTTGGGGTGTACTTATTTATTGTGATGCGACGAATTCCGAAATAAATTTATACTTGTAAAGGATTTACTGATTATTAATAAAGGAAATAAATTTATACTTGTAAAGGATTTACTGATTATTAATAAAGAAGTTATTTTTATCATCTTTCATTTTTATAATTTTTTTGTAAAGGATTTACTGATTATTAATAAAGAAGTTATTTTTATCATCTTTCATTTTTATAATTTTTTATATTTATAATTTATGTCATTTCAAGTTATTAATAATATTATTGTTTTTTCTGTAATTTTTTATGAATATTTTAAAATTTAAAGAGATTTTTTTAAAAATAAAAGAAGTTAAAAAATCCGGTCGGCCCGGAGCCCGGCCCGCTCAGGCCCGGGTTCGGGCTCCGGTTTTGCCCGGCCCGAGCCCGGTTTTCCTAACCGGACCGGGCCGGACCGGGCCGAATGAACAGGCCTACCCTCGATTATATGTGACGTGAGTGGAGTAGAAATCTCCCAATAATTAGCGGAAGGCAAATCTATAATACATCATCTCTCTAGATCCTGCACATGTATATATTATGTTCATACAAGATATTTACAAGATTTATTGCAAAATATTTGCAAGATTTATTCTTCTTGTGATAAAATATTTTTTTTTGCAAATGATAGTTAACTACAAAGGGTTTTCAGGGAACCCCCGAAAAGTTTGGCGTTATCCGAAAGTAGATTCAAAAAAGAGCAAATTTTTTAGGCTTAAGTGATATTTTCAAAAAAAAAATTGGGTTTATCTTAAAATGTGTCAAAAAATTGTTTCGTGATCTCTTTTGGTTTTTCTTTCATAATTGCTAATTTGGCGAGTACGCTATTGAAATGGTATAATCTACAGAACAGGTACCTAAATCTAATAAGATCTTCTACAGTACACAGTTGTATCGGAACTAAGATTTTATTTGTCTATTAAAACATTATAAATGTTTTTTTTTTTTTTTTTTTATTTTGGGCTTAAAATAATCTCATCTGTTCAAGTGTTTCGCAGCTTGCAAGTTGTCATGTCACTAAAACCATTGACCGGGGAGATTCTAATCCTGTACTCTGAAAAAGTAAATGACCAAGATACCCATGCAAATGATGCGTACGCATCAGCCATGTTGACAAGTGTCAAGCGTGACAAAGAAAAGGACCACAAGGGTAATTACAGAACTTCCAATTTCTCACAACTAATATTTTACTACTATTTACCAATAAAATACTGTAAAGTGTTAGCTGAGTGCCCCGCACTCGCACCGGCTCTGGAACAGCGACATGTGTCCCTACAATATGATTGGACATAAAAATAGTCCATTTACCAACTTATATGAAATATCCGAATATACGTGATCAAGAGATCTAATCTTAACAATTCACATATAATAAATATATTAATGAACTCTTTTGTATCATACAAACTATATTTTTTTCGATATTATTTTATTTTTCTCAAATTTGTTTTGTATTCGTATGTATATCCGCATGTATATCTGTATCTGTATCCAATTATAGCTGATATGGATATGAGTTTTTCATACCGAGACATATCTGTATCTATGATTGGCAAGCAAATATGGATATGATAATTACCATATTCGAACCATATCCGGACCGGTTGCATCCCCTACCAGTAGGGTCACAAGACACTGCTTGATTTTATACTTTCTAGATGTATTTATTTTAGTTTTACTTGTTTTGGCTACTTAGGACACCACTAAATTTAGGACAGAACACCACTAACATGAAAAAAAAATTTGTAAAATAATCGATATTAGATCCCAAATACAATCATGATAAGTTATTATGGACCCTACTAGGATAAACTTCGGGCTCAGACATTAGTGGGAGCAAAAGTTATAGTTTCCAGAAAAGGAAATTAAATATAAAATGTAAGCATCAATCATGAAAAACAACTTCTCAATCAACAATAGACTTGAAGTTAATTTTCTGCAGCAAACTTTGCATGAAACATTTTACGTTATAACATCTGCCGCATTATATTTTTTGCGGCAAACCAAATGACTCCTAGAAACAAATGTGTCTAGATTATACCTAATAATTTATCACCCAATCATTTATAACTCTTACAATGTGATATAACATACCTATACTATATTAGTTTATAAATTTATCAATAATGTTAATAGAATAAGTATGTAGAATGATATTAAGATTAATAACTGATTAATGATGGTATGCTGGCAACTAATTAATCACACCCACATTCAATTTTGAGCCCCGTTCTCCGACCACGTCAAACGCCGTGTTGATGATTATGTTAATTAATATTAGTTGCCATCCATAACCTAACGCTAATAGGTATTGCTAATTAATTTCCACCGACTAGAACCTTGGACTTTGGACTGCAACTAAATTAAAATTGGACTAAGATTTAATCCTAGTGCATATCGCGTGAGAGTTATTATTTATGTATGCGACGTACTTTATTGGGTAAATGTCACAAAGCACCCTTAAGTTTAGGTGTTTCTTAAATAAACCCCTTTAATATTTAAAATGTCTAAAGCTGCCCATTAAGTTTTGGGGTTTTCAGAAAACCCCCGACAACTTTCAATGTTTAAAAAAACTTCTTAAAGTGTGAATAATTTTTATTGGTAAAAATATCCCCAACATAGTTTCACCCATCCGTGCGATACTCGCAGTGAACGCTATTAGGTTTTTTTTTTTTTGAAATTTGAAAGTTAAAGGGTGGTTTCTGAGAACCCCAAAACTTAAGGAGGGTTTCGCGACACCGATCTTATTCATTAAGGCCTCCTTTGGCAAAGGGTTAATGAAGAGGGGTTAAAGAGAAGGATTAATGTACTTAGCCCATTTGATAATCCGAAGGACTAAATTATTAACCCGTTAAATAAGTTTTATTTTAGTCCTTATGATCAGTTTTAGTGTTTGGGAATAACAATGATTTTGACTATTTTTTTTATAATTAGAAGGGTTAACTCTTATTCCATCTAAATAGGAGTATTAGTAAACCCCTCATTTTGAGGGGTTAACTCATTTTGACCCCTCTAGAGGGGTTAACTTAACCCTTCTATATTTTTTATGTTTGGCAAATTATGGAGGGTTAACTCACTTTAACCCTTATATAGATTTGTTGTGTTTGGCAGGTTAAGAAGGGGTTAAGTCTCATTAACCCCTTACTTAACCCTTTGCCAAATGGTACCTAAAGGAATTATTTCAATACTGAAAAGAAATAAAATTTGTGTAATACGGCTTATAACACAATTAAACAGTGTCATGAATTCTTCTTATACTTTTCAACAACAGATGAAATGTTTAATCTTCTATCCGAAAAAGAGGCAAAAGATTTTCTTATTTTGATTATTTACACACTAAAGCACTACTCCCAATTTCATAGCTGTAGAATCCTCATAAGCTAGGGGGTAGGATAATTAAAGGTGGTATTTGCAATTTATGAAGGTTCAATCCTACACATACACAAGAACAGCAGCTATTTAATTATTTAAGCATATTGATATCTTTTAAAATACAGTTTTATTATAGTATCAAAAGTAAGATCTTAGAAGGATGGGATCCGATTAAAAGGATTATTTGACTATGGTTTGAATAATATTTTGGAATAGTTAGTTAGCGGCCCTCGAGGATGAGATCTTAACCTAATTATATAATTAACACGCCACTTCCATAAACTAATTAAGCGGAACAAAGGGCAAGCAATTCTTTCCTTCAATCATTCAAATAATCATATGTAAGATTATTGCATACAAGTCTCGGCCTCCCTCTCAAAGGGTTATTAAATATGAGTTGTCCTAAAGTTATTTAAAGACATAACTTTTGACTAACCAGAAAAAGAATTTTCTCTTTCTCGAGGAGTAGCATCAAACGTAACTGATGACACAAACAATCTAGAGGCATTATTAAATACTTATTAGACAATTATGAGTTAACTATAGCCTTAATCCAAAATAATGGGAGGGTTAAGATTAGACAAAGTTCTAGTTTCAGATTCTCCATGTTCATTGGATATGTTTCCTGTTATTAATAAGCACTACAGTTGTAAGATTTATCATAATGATTTGATTAATTATTAGATAATTATGAGTTAACTATAGCATTGATCCAAAGTAATGGGAAGTTTTAAGCATTTAATTATCATTACAATAATAGTGATGTCATGTGTTGGTAGGTTCAACAAGCACTCCCTAGGCATTCAAATCAGTAACAATCACCACAAAGTATGGATGTTGCTT
Organism: Asparagus officinalis; assembly: GCF_001876935.1. Taxonomy (NCBI): domain Eukaryota; kingdom Viridiplantae; phylum Streptophyta; class Magnoliopsida; order Asparagales; family Asparagaceae; genus Asparagus; species Asparagus officinalis. The sequence goes on along the minus strand of NC_033797.1, from coordinate 130,852,501 downwards.
TTACATGACTCACAAGTTTGATTAGAAACTGATATATTTAATTAATCACACATGTGGCATTTCACATGCCATAATAATGTTTATTAGTTTGTTGTTGATTAGACCATTTAGCTCAAAGAGCTAATCATTACTTAATCCATGACCTATTCCAATCCAAGAAGAAATAATTTTCGAGAAGCGCGCGGGGGTAAAAAAAAAATTAATCCCGTAAGGGCATAAGCTCATATGTTAAGTTCCGAAACAGAGAAATTTTCACATAAGCATTACAAAATAGTCATTTGAGGTTAGTTAAAAAATGCAAAACGTTTCGGGGTTTTTTGGATTTTCTCGAAGTTAATGGGGATTTATTAAAAATTTCAAATTTTTCGGAGATTAATTGCCAAATGCCCACACTTATCAGGTTTAGTGAAATTTTCCCCTTACACTTAGACGTGTATATTCCAAATAAACAAAATCATGCATCTAGAAATTATGGGATGGTGAGAGACCTATTGATACAATTTTAGGAATTGATCATGGTTGTAGTGATGTGTCATCTTGTAGAGTGGTTCGTGCACTTTCAGAGATCAAGGACATTAGGAATAAAAATTCTATTTGAGCAAGCAAACTTCAATCATCATTCCATCATTAACAAAGCAATAATCTGTTTATATGACTGGTCAGGTACTAAAGCTGGAAAAAAAGCTCATCAAGTTGCGGACATGCTGGAAAGCAATCCACTTCATCGTAGCAGTGCATGAAATGACTGGACAGTTTGCTAAACAAGCTTTTTGGGAGTGTTCTTTTTGTATATTTTGTCTTGTAAATACTTAATCTTTTTGTAGCATGATAGATATCAGTATTTTAGTTCCATATAACTATATGTATGGCTGGCTTTGGTTCTTTCATGTATCTATGTCAACGGTGAATGACGGCAAGGCCCTCTCTTCACCTTCATGGATCCCTGGAAGAAGAAGGATATACATCCCTAGTCACATGGAACTAAGCCTACTGTTATCTAACATCCTCGTTTTTTGTTTGGATACATTTCGTATCCAACAATTTTGTACTATATACTTTTATCTTTAATTGAACAGGGCTTTTTGTTTGGATACATTTCGTATCCAACAATTTTGTACTATATACTTTTATCTTTAATTGAACAGGGTATATCCCTTGTTTTACATTTCGTATCCAACAATTTTGTACTATATACTTTTATCTTTAATTGAACAGGGTATATCCCTTGTTTTCTATCAAAAAAAAAAAGATCAAGGACATTAATAGAAAGGACAAATTTTCAATTTCGACTCATTTACAAAGTTATTTGCAAAAAACGACTCATATCTACTTTAATTGCCAAAATCAACTTAGTTTCAGCCAACTAGCTGAAACTAGGTCGATTTTGGGGAAAAACTTCACGAAACTTCACGGGACTTGAAGTCCCGTGAAGTTTAAGCGCGTGATTAAACATCACGGGACTTGAAGTCCCATGATGTTTAGTAATGTGCAAACATCACGGGACTTCAAGTGCTATGATGTTTAGCATCGTGCAAAACATCACGGTACTTGAAGTTCTGTGATGTTTCAGTTGGCATTTCCAGAGAACAATGCTCTCTGGAAAGTCCGCCTGAAGTCCCGTGGAGTTTGCGGTAGGGCTATATGAGGGCCCTAACGCCGCACGCGATTACATATCGCGTTGAACCCTCTCTCCAAGCAAACCCTAGCCCTATCCCCTTACTCCTGTTGCTGCCGACGTCGTCGTCATCACCCCAATGACGTCGCCCCTACCGCCGCTGCCTTAGCACACCGTTACCACCGGTGATCGATCCCGCTGCCGTTACCATCGGAGTTCGATGGAAATTAGGACATCGACAAATTTTAGCTAAATTTTCAAATTTTTTTCTCATAAATTTTTATATATTCTCATTATTCCAATGCCTTCCACAGGAGTGACGATAGAAGATGATAATGCAAGTGTCAAATCTGAGGATGATGATGAAGAGGATGACTTATAAATCAATAGCATGACGTGTTTGATAGATCGTGATGAAGGGGACAACCAATATATTGACGGATGCTATACTAACAATGAGTATGTCATGTTAGAGGATCCGACGCTCGATGAACTTTATGGAGAAGAATGGATTGATAACTCCATGATAAAAAGTATTCCTATCGGCACTAATATCATTGATGATACACAAGGCGAGGACTTCTCATTCAAAAAGGGTGATCTATTTAAAAGCAATGAGAAATTGATTCATGCGCTTCGTTTGTGGGTCATCCAATAAAATGTCAAGTTTAAGCAAACAAAAAGGTTACATGTGACAATCGTTTATATACCAATGAAAGGTTTTATTGGTTACATATTACATGTGACAATCGTTTATATGCCAATACCTTGTTTAAACTAGTTTGGCATAAAGCACGTCTAAGAAAGAAATGTATTGGCATACATTGTTCCCATGTGACAATCGTTTTTTGTAATATGTAACCTTCTAATTTTAATCCTTATTCTCATGTGACAATGGTTTTTTGTAATATGTAACCTTTATATTTTAATCCTTATTTCACGTGACTCTCGTTTTTGTAATATATAACCTTCTTCTTTGAATCTTGAATCTTGAATCTTGAATATGTAAAATACATATGATTAAGTTATTAAACTGAAAATTTTAACTTATTGTATTTGGGGAAGTGTACACGCGACGACGTAGGCCAGGTCAAAGAGCGGCATGTAATGATGGAGCCGACACTTCTCATAGCACGACGCATGCTGATGGAGCCGGTACTTCTCAGCCTCATACACAACCATATACTCAGATCATCGAGGCTCATCAGT
>NC_033797.1:130844688-130849669 GCF_001876935.1 Asparagus officinalis | reverse complement strand
GGGGGGGAAGAGAGGGAGAGGAATGAGAGGAGGACTTTTGGGATGTATGTGATTTATTTTTGTTCAAATTTGTTACTTTTGGGATTGTTCAAATATGTTAATTTTGTGGATCGATTATTGTTTGTATATGTTATTTTCGTGAGTATTGTTTGATTCATGGCTGAATTTTATGAATATTATTGATATTCAGTATATATGTGATTTCCGTGTGTATGGTTTGATTCATGTATATTGATGTGAATGAGGCGAATCATTTCATGTATATTGTTGTGAAATAGTTGGGCATGTTTGATTCATATATATTTCGTCATTTATAAAAAAACGTCGTGTATATAAAAAACATGCACAGCTGGCTGTGCATGTTTTTTAAAACCTGCAGCTCCACGGGAGTTGAAGTCCCATGGAGTTGCAGGCGGACTTTCCAATGCCAACTGAAACATCAAGACCCGTGAAGTTTCGTGAAGTTTTTCCCTAAAATCGACCCAATTTCAGCCAGTTAGCTGAAACTGGGTCGATTTGGCAATTAAAGTGGATACGGATCGTTTTTTGCATAAATGGGTCGAAATTGAAAATTTGTCCTAATAGAAATAATCAGAGCTAATGGTGACTTACAAACATTCGATTGATGAGGTTGCGTTCTAAAAGTTGTGGAGATATTGTATACTTCACGTCTCTTTAGTGTTAACTAGTGCTTGTTCTTTTTTTTCCTTTTTTCACAATGAGTTACGCATGCATATATTTAATTTATAAATTAGTGATGACTTGGCTCATGGGGGGAGATATTAGAGGAGATATTTGTCTGTAATGGTGGAGTAAACGTCAGATATCACCACCACAAAAGAGAAGCTCATGTTCCATTGATTTCTAGCAAGGAGACATGTTGGCCCAAAGTAGCACCAAGCTCTTTCATTGAGTGCCCACGTTGACTTAGGCCTAATCCTGTGATTTAGATTGTTAAATCTAGTACAAGCAAGAACAATACAGATTTTAATGACGAGTGTTATTTTGTTTGTTGTTTATAAGGAAGGAGCAAAGTGGATTTTAACGCTGAGGCGTTTGTTCGACGAACAAGTGTTTGCTTGATGTTTGGTTCTGATTTATTAATACTTGCACTTTTAACTGTAGTAGTTCTTTCTTTTTGCAGTAGATTTTTTTTGGCTCTTTTGGAGTGATGTGAACTTTAAAAGCAAACTTCATTCACCACGAATGCTTATGTCGCTTATGTTGCTCCCATATAGTTCATGTAGAGTGATAAGCGCAACGAATGCTTTGAGTTGTAGTTTTGAGAATGGGAAGATTAATACTCGCCTTTTTGCCTGCACCACGGGCAAACTTAATGGCTATACTTAAACGTCCAAACAAGAAATTCTGAAAGGCCCGATATCAACTAAAAAGCCCAGTTTCTTAACTCTATGGCCCAAGACTCTATGGTTCACGTTTAACCCACGCTATGTGGTAACATAATACCTCATGCTTGTTAAAGGGTTCCAACTTCCAAGCCCGCAGAAGAACGCCCCTTAAAAATAGGGTTATCACACGAAAATTATCTTCTAATTTTAATTTATATATAAACCATCTTTAAAGTAGTTTTTCTTTTCTTTTTTGCAATCAACCACCTCCTAATCAAATTGTTACTAAAAACCCAAAAATAAGCATAAAAATTCAATGCACATGAGTTACATCCTATCAATACCTAAACACAAAATGAGTCATGGGCGTTGAATGTGAGTACTTAAGGATAATTTTGAAAAAACTGATTAAAACACGGCTGATTGCTGCAATAAAAGCCCCCTTTAAAAGTAGTTTTATGTATAAAATGAAATTGAACTCTTGCATGCTTACCCTATTTTTACGGTGGATTCTAAGGAAAAAATACCATATAAGTTTTAACCCTTAAAATCAGCATAAAAAAATCACTTTAAAATGACATCACACAAATATTATTGGTAATCCCAGACCAAATCCCTGTGTCAAAAGCCAGCAATTTATCCTAATTTACGTTAATATCCGAACATAACATTAATCAACATTCGAATCATTAGACATCAAACCTTTTCTGCTTTCATGACAAGCTGTATCCAAAATTCCCAAATAACCAAACATCAAAGCTTTATCAGCTACCAAGTGCTGCTATTCGAAGGGAAGCAATTCTAGACGTATCATTCGTTTGTTCGCATTCTTGGAGGATATAAAAGCTATCGTCTCACTGACTTTTGTTCGTTATGCCAAGAAACAACCTCTCTATAAGACAGGTCACCACCAAATATATCGAGAGCGCTTCCTACTGTGACATCCACATTACCCTTGCCCGCCTTCTTTATCCTCTCCATATCAGCCATTGAATTCACGCCACCAGCATAAGTTACTGGTATCTGAGAACACAAATAATAATGCTTCAGAACTCGATGGGGATTATGGAAGAGATTTGATTTAGCGACCACAGCAAGAAAGTTTTGTCTATGAATTGAAGTCAAAAATCAATGGGGATTATAGATGAGATTTGATCAGTGCCTGCGGCAAGAAAGATTTCCTTGGCGTTCATCTGCTTTATTGAATTGAAGTTACAGATAACAAAGGAACAGCATTACATGTGTTTTTTTATTTCTTCCAAATAATTGAGAATTTCATCAGAACATAAAAGAAAATAGTCCACTTTATCTTTTGCCATATATTTCTTTTACTAAGGTACTTTCTGTGCAAGCAGAGAGTTGCCATCAACTGAATTTACGAGTGAAAAAAACCGTTTTCTCTTTTATTATTTAAAAAAACTTTTCTTTTTCTTTTTCTTTTTTTTTTTGGGGTTAGGACAAAACCAGTAAGAACAAGATGCAGCGAGAACAAGATGACACATACAGGTGAGTAGCGACCAAGCAAAGTCACAAGTGTCTCGTCAATTCCTAGCCTGTCAAAGAAAACAACAAATTGAAAGACAAATCAGAAAACAAGAAAGAGAGCACAATGTTAGCAGTCCAACAAAGTTATCATGGCTTAGAACGTGAAAGGAGAAACATCGATCATCAGTTGGATGGTCAGCATTAGCTAACATGATTTCTCTGATTAACAAAATAAAAAAATAAGAAAGTACAAACGAAATGTAATTTTAGTAAAGATGTAAAAAAGAATGAGCGTAATATACATATTGATTGCCAAGAAGTACCTAAAACTAATAAATTTTGTTATTTAGAATCAATTATTCAGAAGATGATGCAATTGAGGATGATGCAATTGAGGATAATGCAATCCATCAAATCAAATCAGGAAGTTTAAGTAGAGGAGTTGCTTTGGGAGACTTACAGTGAACGTGGAATAGTAAAATTGACGGGAAAGTTCTATAATAATAATTATAAGGCTCAAAATGCTTTATGGATAAGAATATTGGGCAATTAAAAAATATGCAGAAAATGAGTAGTAGAAATGAGAATATTATGGTGAACGAAATGATATAAACTAAAGGGGATATGAGAAGAAATGAAACATGTGCAGAAAATTAGTAGTAGAAATGAGACTATTATGGTGAACGAATTGATATAAATTAAGGATGTGATAGGAAATGAGGACATTCATAGTAAGTTAGAGGTTGCCTTATAGAGGAGGATAAAATGAGAGAATCGTTCACCGGAGGCCATTAAATGCACCAATTAGGCGCAATGATAAGATTATAATAAATAGAGAAAGGAGGACAAGAGGACACCTAAGAGAACTTGGATAAGAACTATTGAGAATGATATGATAATATGATAATGCTTAACTTATGGCCTTTAACAGATGTGAATGGAAAAGTATGATTCATATAGCAGACCCCAAAATTTTGAGATAAATGATTTGTTGTTATATTACTGTTGATACTCTAGTAGAAAGTAATTCTAGTTGTAGGGTATTCATGAAATTACTGCTGATACTCTAGTAGAAAGTAATTCCAGTTGTAGGGTATTCATGAAAGAGGTGGCATAGATTGGAGAAGGCCGAGTATGAAGAATATATATATATATAGTGATTTCAGGGTAATGAAAGGCTTGAAAATATACTGGTAATTTGGCTTCAAATAATAGAAAGAGGATCAGTATGGGGAAAAAAGCCACGGCTGGAGTATGTTGTTTTAGCTTGCAAAGAAATTCTCAATGGCAAAATGAAAGAATCATTAATTCTCATCCAAACAAAAGAGTGTTGCCCATTGACATGTAACAATAGTGTTGCGAGCTAGGCTACCGAGGAGCTTTATTTGGGATGTTGTATGCGTGTCGGGCATGTGTTAGACATGGATCACTGCTGACAAACCATGGGCACATGTGGTTCAAAGTAAAACTAAATTTACCCACTAATTATAGCCCTAAAGTAGTTTTTTTGGGTATATCAAGCTCAACACCAAAAGGTCTTTGAGCTAGAAAACCAAAATCATTACTTAAGATTTGAAAAATACTCGTTGTATCTCATGCGGTCAAAACTACACTTTTACTATTAAACCATAACTCTAGTTTTCAAGTTGATTCTTAATTGCTATAGATAGTAAAAGCAACATACAAATATTGTAGGTATTTTAATTCAATATTTAATCTAATGTAAAATATTATACATATGGGTAGAAGGATCCTAAGGTGCCACTTTAGATTCAATTAAGATGACACCTCTTAATACATGGATTAGACTATTCCAATGGATAATCCACTCTATTCATCATGATTTAAATAACTCAAAACATCTACAAAATAAAAATCATGATGTTCTGATACTTCTAGCACATATTTTTTATTGTCCATTGTCCCTTTATTGTAGTATCGTAAAACCGTTAATTTTACAATCATTTGATACATGATTAACTATAACCGAATATGTTTAACTTGTGTGTGCGCACGCGTGCATGCGTGTCTATGTCCTTGTATCCTACCTTTTACAAATTTGTTGTGTCTTGTGTCCATATGCATGTCCACACCCATACCAGTGCAACCTGGGTTGTAAGAAATGAGAGAATGAATATGTAGAGAAT
>NC_033797.1:130788905-130844678 GCF_001876935.1 Asparagus officinalis | reverse complement strand
GAGAGAAACTCAATGGTATAGCTGAAGTTTATGAGGATCATTTAATTCAAGATATTGGAGGTTTTATATGCATTTTAGAACTTAAAAGCCACTGAAAATCTTGTATAAGTGGCCAAAATCTTTCATATCCTCGTACATAAAAACAAAAGAAAAAGGAAACGGAGGTTTGAGATCATAGAAAGGAAGAAACGTTGAGAACCAGAGAAGGGAAGAGGATGAAGACAAGCTTGTAAGAGGTTAGTTATTTTGTTTTGATTAGAAACATATATAGAAAATACCTTTTCTAGCCACCGGCATCACCTTCGACAATGTCCAGTAATCTCCGGTCATTTCTTAGACCGGATCTTCACCAATGGTACTCACCCTAGCCACGTTGATGGGTTATGGAGCATCAAGGAAACAGAGAGATAGAAGAAGAAAAAGGAAATTGATGTTAGACTCCTAAAAATATGCAAAATTAGTTTTGGGTCTAAAAACCTATAAAGAGATATTTCAAAATGATACTTATTCAATAAAAAGTTTTCCTTTGAGGCCTTAGTTAAATAAAGTTTAAATTAGATCTTCTATAATGAATAATAAAAATAAGTTTCAGAAAAAACCCTAGATACCAGAAACCTTAGTATTATGCCCAAAATAGTTTGCGTATGAAATCTTTTGCATTAGATATTTATGCATATTGCATGCTTATAGGTTTGATCGAGTAGTAGGATATTGGAGTACGGCTCTCCAAAGTATTGTCGGATTTCTTAAGGTGAGTACATTTCTTATCATTGGTTATTTTTTTAATATTTTGGTATAAAAATAGTTTACCATGTATAGTTGTCTTATTTTAGCAAAGATTAACTGTGGGATCATACATGTTATTTCAGTTTCACTCATAGAAAAATTGATAAAGAATTCGATATTGAAAATATGCTTTAAAGTTACTGTTCACATGACATTTGTTGAAAATTTGTATTTGACAAAAATAATTAGATTTCTCTAGAGTTCATGAAAAATATATGAAATAATCTACAAAAGTGTTAAAGCATATTATATTGCTTGTCGTACAAGTGAATATTGCAAGTGATGTTTGAAATGAAAAGAATGTGTTTTCAAATATAAAATAATCCTTAGAAATTTACTATGGAGTGAAGTGATTTATTTAAGCTTACTATACGGTATTGAATGTACCAACCAGTGTTAAAAGTACATTTTCGACACTTCTTGGCAGAAGTGAAGTGGTCTTCGGGCAACCTATGGTAGTGCTAGGTAGATTTTGTCCTTGAATTGACCTGTAGTGATTCGATGCGCATTCTCATGCTACTATGCTATGATTTGCATAGCCTTAGTGTGACAACTAAGGAAGTTTTGTGAAGTGTGATTTATAAAATTTAAAAGTATTTAGTGCTATTCGTATTGTTTCTTAAATTCGTGAATATTCTTTTATGATAGTGTTACATGCTATTCTTGGGAATTTCTCTTATTCGAAATATTATGTGTTTATCAATCGTTCTCTTTGACAATAGCTTATCTAAATGTAGTAATGATAATTTCTTTAACTTTCCGCAAATAATAAATTTTCTACTCACAGAGTGTAAATTCACCCTAATATTTGTAAACTCATCCTAATATTTTCAATCTTTTTCAAATGAGCATTAGTCAGCTTTATCTATGACATGGAGTTTGACATAAGAAGGATCTTCTAGATAATGCTTTGATGCTGAGTTTGTAGTTATATTAGACATGTTGATATGCTTATGTAATAAGAGTCTTCGACTTATTACAGTAAACTTTATTACAATGTAGCTATTGCTCTGACACTTCTATATGTAAATAAATTTCTTTGTTAAAAGTTTTAATTGTGATATGGAAGTGTATAGCAGGCTCAGCATGTGTTTTTCGCACGTGTTGCCGTTTTCATTCGCCTTAAAATAAGCTGTGCATTTTGGGGCACGATGGAATAAATCTCAAAATATGTAGTATGCGGGATAACAAATCTCTAGGATTATAACTTTTGAAATAGCACAAGGTTTGTGCAGATAAGAAAGGCGACTAATATATACCATAACATGACGGATGCAAACATTTACACTCAAAGTATGTGCTCAAAGAAATAAAAAATTATTCAGGATAAGATATTCTAATATAACTTGGAAACCGTGGACAAGAGAAAAAGTATAGTTAGGCAAAGTTTCTACAGTTGTTTTAAGGGAATAAAATCTGACACATCACGGATATAGAAATGGTGGGAATTAGTGAACATGGTATGAATTTCAAGTATCAAGTGGCAGCAACGCTATCTTAGCCAAATTATGTGCCATAACTCAAAATTTAAAAAATGAAGATTCAGTTTGGTGGCTGATAGCCAGGCATTCAAAGTTTCCTAATATTTAAGTTGGATGAATAATTTATATGGGAATAATTTACAAATTTAGAAATGTGATATTTTAGGAAGTTACCTTTTCCCTTCTACATCAACTCCATGAACTAAGAACTCATCAGCAAATGTAGCAAGGAATGCCAAACTTGTCTTATCCAGAATTACAGAACTGAACTTCTGCCATCTATCCGTGACAATGAAATAACTAGAGTTCTGCACAAAAGATCAGTCTTATACTTGAGATGCAGTAATCTAAGCAAAAAACAACCGAACAAAATTTCATTTCAAGTACCAGAACAAGTCGATAATCATAAAAGCAGTTTATTTAGCAAAAAATGTCGAAATTTCCCCTCTTTCCATATTCTCAGCAGTATAAATTTATTAGCATATTAAATTTCCCCTCTTTCCATATTCGCATGAGTATAAGAAATTTAAATTGCATATTATAAAAGAAAAAATGTACAAATATCAGCAGCCATAGTTATAAGCCATAGTTATAACAGACTAAGTTTCGAAAGGTTACACACGAAACAACAGGTAGTTTGAAGAAGGAAATGTTGTACTAACCGTAAATAATCAGCATGCAAATTTGCAAATATATCCGAAATTAGTAATTAAACAGAAAATCTTGGCCTGATCGAGGGCAGTCGTGTAATCACTGCCCGAGAAGATTAAGGACCCGCCTATCGCCCTGGCGCAGATGACTCCCCCCAACAAAAAAACCCCCCCAAAGCAGCCGGTCTTCGTACTCGGGCGAGAGTGTAGAGCTTCAGCTCAGATGAAGAAGATTGCCCAAAAATAAAACTACAAAAAATATAGTTGCAAAAATTTCGTAACTAGAGAGAGGAGAGAATGCAGAAGAGAGAATGAACTTCTGTGTTTGTTCTGTGTTTTTCGAACTGGGAAGAGGATGTATATATATAGGGTTGAGAGAGAGCTATTGAGATTCCCTGCATGTTCACCCACGTGCTGTTGTCGGCCACGCTCGCTAGCTTTCGGCTGCATGTTCCGCTGTCGAAAACGCTGTCTGCTTTCGGTTGCACATTCTCCCACGATCCGTTGTCAACCACGCTCATCTACTTTCGACGCATGTTCTCCGAGAGCAAAAAATAAAATAAAACAAAAGCGGCGTGGTGCAACGTGGCGAGCGGGCTGGAGCGGCGGTAACCAAAGCGCAAACAAACAAAGCCAAAAACACCTATCTAGGGGACATCAAGCATTAGTGAGAGAAGTACGTACCATTTTAAACCACCAAAATTTTTCTACCACTTCTAATGTGAGACTATGTTTAGAAAGCTAATTGCCTTTTAATCAAGTTTAGCTAACAGGAAAAAGGTGCAAATAGACCTCGAATGTTAGCTGATCATCTATGCTTTTGGTGGTTGGTCTTATGTTAGTATTAACATATGATCGGTGCCATGGAGTAAATACAAAGGAAGAATGAGAACTGCTAAATTCTCTTTTTTGAATGGGAATCGTGAACGGCACTGAAAAAGCTTTCTATCTAGGTTTTCTATTCCCCGTCTCTGTTTAACTTATGTGGTTATTTGATTCTAAAAGCTCTTCCTCTTAACCAACCAAAATGTAAAGTGAATGCTTATTTTACAGATAGTCGTGATCTCATAAGTTTCGAGTTTCAAACTGATTGGTAGAAACCAACAGTATTTGTTACTGTTTCCATGTAATTCAAATTAATTCCTCCAACAGAATACAACTTCACATCTACACTTAACATAGTCCAGACTTTACTTTATATCCTGTTAGCGACCCAATTCACATTAGACATATTCTATTGTTTATATATCAAAACAAAGAAATTAAAAAAACAAAATAGACACAAAACAAACTATGTAACATAAGTAGTGTGGTAGATATTAAACTCATTTACCTTCTTCCTGCAACTAAGATCCAAAACGAGCCTATTCTTCCCAATCAACTGAACAAGCCGTTTAAGTCGTTCAAGGTCCATATGTCCACCATCAAAAACATACTGCAGTAGCAATTAAAAGAGTTTATTTAAAACTTCTGTGAAAATATCTACTTAATAGGCTTTCCACAAAGAACATAAGAGCTCTTCAAATGAAAAGAGACATTATATAAAGAGGATGAATAAAATTTAATTTCAATCGAACAAGTCCCCTGACAAATAATATCTATAAAGTATTTTCTGGAATCTGCTGAGAAACTAGATTTAGACAACTTGATATGAATAAGATTAGCTCCTCAATATAAGAATCCAAACCTCAGCAGAATGTGCTTTTCTATGTGGCTCTTTGTGTAGTATGTGACTCAAACTGATATGGTTAGAAGATGATACCACTATCCTGAAGACTGATATAAGACACGAAGCTGAAGAGGTAGTAGCATAAAAGCAAGAAGACAAGAAACAAAGAAGAATAATTTCCAATTAATCTTGTCCAAAGAATATCCTACCGATGTTACAATCACATGACTGGCTCCTTCCTCAATATAGCTCTGAGCGTTGTCGACATTGATGCCACCACCAACTTGCATCCCCCCTAAAATTTGAAGTAGGGAAATATTAATATATAAATGAGGGTATATTCATATATAAATTGTCAGTTAACTTGAATGAGGAGTTTTTACTTTAAAAAGATGCTTCTAAATACATCGTGGCTGTTATGTCATACGAATCCTGAAAGAATCATGTTATCTAAAATTCGCCTACAGTATCCACACTAAGCAGAAATTGTATAAATTTTTTATTGGTAATTTATCTATTTATTAATTGCTCCAGAGATTAACTCCAGTAGACAATATCACTGATAATTGTTAAAACTAATAACATGACTAAGGAAACCATTTAACAAAACGAAGGTAATCCAGCTCTTATCTTTTCCTTCAGTTTTGTTCACATCTCTAGTAAATTGCATTAGATAATTAGACCCCCCCCTTCCCCCAAAAAAGCCTCTGTTAATTTCTTTTAATCTGGATACGTGACTCAGACTGTCTTGAAGTACAACTAGGGCCAGTGGAAAACCTTAAATAGTGAATGGGAGGGGTCATCGTGGCATATATAATATGCACATTAGTTTACATGAACGTTCGCCTGATCCCTACTACTCTCACACTAGTCCACCTACACATTTCTTTTTGGGATAATGTTGTTTGGGCTCCTATGTTTTTTTTTTTGGAAACCTCTCCCCATCCATCCCCTAAAATCCACCTTTTCCCTATTACTTTTGGACTATTTAGAATCAATTGTTCACCACTTTTAACAGTTTGACAGGACTTTGCAGTCAGAAATTTATGCAGTTAATTTTATCCTGACACTTGTAAGGCAGATTGGAATATTTTCCAATCCTCTGGACTATAGTCACATCCAACATAGTTTATGATACAAGTTAAATAGCCATTCCTAATAGATTTATACATTTCAATAGTAATCTATGATGCACGGATACAGATACGGGACACGGATACGGCACGGACACGGATACATCAAAATCCAAAAAAATAGGATACGGGGATATGGCAAGGAATTTTTTTTTAAAAATTATTATTATATATAGAAATTTTCATAAAATTCAACTAACAATCTAAAATATGAATCTATCACAAAATAACAAGTTTGTAAACAAAAAGTACTTCAAGATGAGGTGGAAGCTAGTCCAATGACTTCTTCATTGCCTTCATCATTAACAAACAATACGGCCTCCATGGGTTTTTTTCTTTTTTTCTTTCATTTGAGTCAGATGAGGATTGAATCGAACGGGAGATTTGAGAAATAGTGATGAGTTTTTTAATCGAATGGTTCGGGTTGGATTTTAACAACTAAACCCACAACCCGAATGAATCGGCCTTCGACGAATCCGAGCCGTGTCCGAGCTCCTTTGATCGTGTCTGAACCTAATTTGACTGTTGACTGTTGACTGTGTCGGACACGGATTGAGCGTGTCTGACACGTGTCATGCACGTGCGTGACGAATCCGTGTCCGATTCGAGTCGAACACGGATTCGTGGCCTCCGAGGGCGAATCTGTGCTTCAGAGATAGTAATCTAACAACCAGGCAGTGCAATTTTTCCTTTAATTTTTATATATAATATCATGCAAGTGTGATCTACTTTGTCAACTATCGAACGATTTTGGTAACTAATGTTTTAAACTTACCTCCATTTCTAATACACACTAATATAATGCATTTTTGACTTTGCAGAGTAGTAGTTGCTTCAAATTAAATGTTATTCTCTTTTGTAGAATGCAAGTGATACTCTGTCAAATATCAAAGGATTTTGGTAACTCGTGTTTAAGTTTACCTCTAATAAATGACAATAATATATATTTTTGACTTTGTAAACCAGTAGTTATGCTAAATCATACGCTAGTATCTTTTGTAGAATGCCAGTAAGCATTTGTTAGGCATGTGCATGGATCTAGATTAGTCTGGATAAAGCTAAATAAATAACCAGTAAATAAATAAATAAATAAATAAATAAAACAAATAAATAAAAATAAAAATCTGAGCACAAATAGACAAATCAGAAGGCACACTAACCAAACCAAAACATAAGCTACAAACTCGGTTAAGTAGAAGCTATATTGTAGATTCACTTAAGAATTTGATATGTGAGGCATTTCATGTATTTATTCATATTAAGAATCTTCATCTACTGTGTGATAACAAACACTTGAAGTGTAGTAATTGGGCTCAGTATCCCTGCACTTGCTATTCATGAATTGTCTTGATATTGTGGACTAGTAAGCGCCAGCTAAAGGATGTTTGGTTTGTCCGTAAGATCATGAGTGTAACTAATATCATTTATTAACATATATCCCTCAATTTTTTAATTATACAAGTTCTCGCTTACCCAATTTGGATCAAGTAAGGTGTTCTAATAGTCAGATATGGTTCATATTTGTGAACCTTTAGCTATTAGCTAGGGAATCATATGCTTGACATGGTGGACTGGGTTAGGCTTACCCGGGCTCCAAGAACAACCTGAAGACTGAAACTGCAGAAGGATTTGTCTGCTCAATACAGAAATGAGTCAGCTAATTATGGACACGTCTATGTAAGCATCTGATTCAATATAAACTTAACTTTCCTTTTTATTTATTTATTTTTGGTTATTTAGTTGATCACTTGAAGTGAACCGGCACTAACTTGTATCATTGTGTACACACTATGGATGCCGAACAAATACGAAGATGCTTGGTATTCTTTACTTAGCCAAGTAAAAAGGTTAGCATCTGCATAAATATGTGCATGAGTATGGGTGTCTTACCCAGATAAGGAAGTCACAGGCTTAAAGTATATCAAATACCTAAGCACTATCATAAAACAAACTTCACTCCAACTTAATAAATTAGGTTACAAGAATCAAATAAAGGATTTGAAAAAACACTGGACAATAGGAAGAATTTTTTTTTGACAGTTGAGCAAATTTACCTGGATGGGCATGCAAGGCTTCAATAGCTGCACATTTGCTTGCAGCATCAGCACCAAGCATTATCACATGACCCCCAGCAAGTTCATCCTTCTTGTACAAAGTTGCATATTCAGCTGGAGATTTATCTGATTCAAAATTGGTTATTAGAGTGCCTTTACCCGAATCTTGAAGTGTGGATCCAACTATTTGCTTGACTTTTCCCTAAAGTCCAAGCTTAACTTTATAAGAAACAAACATTTCTGAAAATCAAATAAGCATCAGATCACATAGCTACCTCATGTATATCAATACAAGGCCGAAATCGCACCCCGCATTCGACCACAAGATGAACTGATCCTGCAATCAAAAACCCAAAGCTCAAATTTTTTGTAAATGCCTATTATATCCCCACACACAAAAATAAAAAAAAAGTTTTCTCGAGTCGACTTACGGGAAGAAGAGCAGGAGCTCGAAGGGCACACTGGAAGTGCCCATTGATTCTTCTTGTGCTTTATCTGATGAAAGGAAGCAGGAGATATTTTGGAGGCGGATCTGAGTGTTAAAGTCATCATCTCCGGCTGTTAAAGTCAACCTTACGGCGCCCACCGGCTACAGCTACAGTGCCCATCGCCTATTGCTACAGTAGCTACCTACCATTCAGCTTATATTGTGTAATCTTGTGCATATATAGCTTGTAATATACCTAAATGAGTGGGTTTGGTTATTAAATGGGCGGGCCATAAATGGGTGGGCATGTTTTGCACATTTACCCATTTATGGCCCATTTAAAATTTTCTAAATGGGCGGGTTTTTACCCGCACATTTAATAAACGGGCCACCCATTTGCCCATTTAACTATAGTAGCTATGTATATAATACTTTTGAGGTGTTTTTTGTAAATTTTTAGAGGGCTTTTGCAAACTATTAGGGGCTTTTCGTAAAATTTTGGGGCCTTTTGCAAACTTTTTGGGGGGTTTTTACAACCTTTGGAGGATTTTTTGTGCAAAACTTCTAGGAGTTTTTTTCCCAAATAGAATCCTTCGAGAATTAGAAACTAAAAATAGAATTCTTATTCGACAAATGAGACAGAAGAATTCTATTGGCAAATATACAGATGATGTAATACATAATATATTAGGCTCTGTGTAACATATATATGCAGTAAGGAACAAAAATGTAGAGTTTAATACAAACTTCAAGAACTAAAACCAGCAATCGCTACTCATGACCTAGTGCTAGGTTTGTGATAAAACACTAATAAATACAACAATATATCACATGAGAACATGATACAAATCACATTGACACAAACTTTGCATTACCGTTGCTTGGTTTAAGTTCATAAACAGCTTCAACTAACTTTGCTTCCCAATACAAAAAATGTTATCATAGTACTAATAGATTGTGATACATTTGCAAGTCATATGTCTAAAAAAAAAGTTAAAACAAGTAGTATAATCAGTATTAATAAATTGCCTAGTCTCATTTCAGTTTATCTAGCCATGCACCAGGACTCAACCATCTAACTGTATAGTGTATTAATTTGTGAGCAAGTCTAGAATCAGCCACATCTAATGTTCCGCTAAGGATTACCAGTTTTTCTTTTATAGCATTTCCAAGTCTGGAATCAGCCTCGGCTAATGTTTCGCCTTCACAATGAGTTCGCAAGAACTTGCAAAGACCCTTGCACATTGCTGCTCTAAGCGCTATAAAAACCGAAACAAATATGATGTCCAATCTTTCATTTGTACTGTAATTTGATAAGGGTGGAGTTCAGACTAATGATGAGCTCTGATCACAGAACTAGAAAGGCCTTAGATTTCCATCTTAAACTATTCAAATCTAATTTCAACAAAAGAGTATATTAGCTCACATGTTAATACAAATGAAATTGAAGTATTAATCCTGAAAATTTTAACTTTCGCATTTATATACAGCCAAACTGCTGTAGTTAACCACAAAGTCAAGCTTTCTCCACAGCTGTATCATCACAAGCAAGACAATTCATAAAAATCAAACTGCAGTCCCATCACAAGACTAATCGACATGCTCACAATTTATTTAAGAACATTCATCATTAAGTTTTTGATACCTGACGATTAATTTTTGCACAGGTTTAAATTATCCATGTCAATGCCTCTACTGAATCATAGGGCAAATGAAGCGATCAGATTTCAAGAAATCAAATAAAACAACCACCATACCAAACTAATCAAAAAATAGTGATAATAAATGAATAGTGATTTAAGTAACTCTAAGGAAAACCCTCGCTGGCAACTGACTTCATGTTTCAAACTCCTTATAACTTTAAGTACTAGTTTTAGAACTTGCATAATGTTCAAGCTTATGTTCATAAGTTCAGTTAATTTGTAATTTAGTTGATTACACACTTATTCTAGAGGGACAAATAAGTTTGTCTAAATCAGGATTAATACAAAGAATGACAAAAATAAAATGTTTATCCCAAATCTTTTAGCTAGCTACATAATCCATATCCATCACGCTCAATGAGGAGTCAATCTATTTTGTTAAATTGGAAAACCTAATAAAAGTTGCTACTTGCTACTGGTCTGTTTGGTTATGTACTTAAATGAGTCTATCTACGAATATCTCTGTGGTCTCTACTTTACGTACTAAATGCAAATGATCATACACTTGGAGAAAGAGAAGTTTTCAAAGATGTGAAAATTTTAAAGAGAAGTGTGCCTCCATCAAGTTATTATTTTTTCCCCTAGCTTTCCCATCCCTATCACTGTTTTGATCAAAATTCTACCAAACTTATCCATAATTCCAGTTCTAAAAAATCAATCCTTCAGGGCTTCACATCTCTGAGTTCAATACTCCAATGTAATCAACCATCATTTGTAGTTGACGCATAATTTATTTTTCAGTTGTTTCCAATTGCTTGTTCACGAAACAATTTTATTTCACAAAACTCCAACTCCACTCCCTCAATGAGGAAAATTATGTTCTTCATCCTCCCACACAACCGATGCTATTTTGTAAATATCAAAAATAATGTACATAATTAATTTTCAGGTCTCTTCAGAAAAATTGTGCTAAAAATAAAAACTTAATAAAATTCCGCACGATTATAAGAGGACATAAATCAAATTTCATAATTCAGTTAACATCCCACTCAAATATCCAGAGTCTAAGTTAAAAAAAGTGCGCTCCTCAACTTAAAATCACAATAACAAGAAATTTAACCCAAATCAAAGATCAAAACACTGCATTGTCACGCTAAAACTAGCAACTACGCATTGTAAATTTAAAAAAAAAACTCCAAAGCATTTACAATCTGACGATTTCAACAAAGATGCAAAGAAATAACAAACGATTACAACGATTCAAGTAAAAAAATTAAATAAAATCAATTAGAATTACCACACAAATCTGGTGCTCAGGAAAACAAAGGCATTAGGGCTAGATTTTTAGGGTTTCAAAGCCTGCACAACAGGAACAGGGATTCAATCTTTAAGTAATGAGGTTGATTTAGGGTTCAGATTATGTTGAAGAGAGAAATATGAAGAAAATACCTTCTGAGTTGGAAAGAACTTCTGCTGCTCAGGGCTTCGGCCTCCTCGTGCTAGCCGATAGATCTTCAGGGGCTAGGGCTTCGACGGAGGACCGGATCTAGGGCTTCGGCGGAGGACCGGATCTAGGGTTTCGGCGGAGGAGAGTAGGGATGAGCCTGAGGAGCTTGGAAAGAAACGGGAGGATTTTGGGAATTTTGCCGGAATCGAGTGATCTGCGACCGCTTCTTCTTCTTGTTAGGGATTTTGCCGGAATCCAGAGCGATGAAATCGGAGAAAAAGGGCTGAGCCTTCGCGCTTTTGGGAATACGGGCGGACAAATGGGTGAATAGTGACCGCCCGTTTTAGTATCCATTTAGCATTTAGGCTGCGTTTGGGAACTTGGATTTGGACCCTGGATTTAAAATTCAGGGTATTTTAAATCTAAATCTCTTGTTTGGCCCTCAAATTAGGCTAAGATTTTAAATCAAATGATTTTAAAGAGTAGATTTTGAAAGCTCAAATACACGTATTTGAAATCCCACCCTCACCCTTGGTATTTACCAAATCCCGACGGGATTAAATCCCGATCCCAACTCCTCTCTCACATTTCTCAGTCACGATCCCGATCCCGACTCCTCTATCTCCCCTCTCTTCCATTCTCCTCTCTCGTCGAAACCCTAGATCTGATCTAGGGTTTAGGTCTCCCCCTTTCCCCTCTCTCTCCCTGTTCCATCGAATCCCTAGCTCCACCTCCTCCTCCCCCGACGCCACCGCGCAGGTCCGCCTCCGGGAGGCGGAGGAGAGGCTGCGCGAGGCGATCCAGGAGCTCCAGCGCCACCACTCCCGGCGAGGCTCCGGCGAACACCCCGCCTGCGACCACGCCGACGAGTCCTGCATTGCCCACGCCATTGGAAACCTATGCCAGAGCTTCCTACTATCCTATGGAGTTAGGGTTGGGGTCGGGATCCTCCTCTGAGCATTCAAGCTCGCCAAGCGACGATCGTACTGTCGATCCTTGATCTCAAAGTATGGATTTCTTTCCTCCCGTCGTTGATTTTTGTGTGGAATTTGATGCCTCTGAAGATCGATTTCTTTCTTTCTTTCTGTCATTTATTATCTTATCATTGTATTTGAAAGGCACATGCAAATGCTGCTGTTATAACTCAAGTGAAATTTAAAAATTAAGTATAGATTTGTTTATTTAAGGGGGATTTTTTGAACTTTTGATGTGATTTTTTAGTTATGGAGGAAGATTGCAACAGAGACTGCTCTAGAGGTGCAGATTCTTTTGGAAAAGTGGCAGCTTTTGCTCTTAGGGCTTATTTTTTAGTTATTATTTTTTTATATGATCTTGTGACGAAGATTGGGCTGTTAAGAGTATTCTGTAATAGAGGAGGAACATTTTTGTCAATTTATATTTTTGGATTTATTGTGTATATCACCATATATTTGGGAATTTTTTGAGCAGTATTGTTTCCGTGAATAAGTGATAAAAAAAATATAAACTATAGTATCGAAAAGGAAAGGAAATTAATGTCGAGGCTGATAAAATTTCTTGTACAGAAAGGGAAGAAAGAAAGAGTTAAATAACTCAGACTGATATTGCATAGAATTTACCGATTGGAAATAATAAATCTTAAAAAAGTAGCAGGCTCACTTTGATGACCATGGTATGGACTAACTTGGAGAAGTATGCTATGTTTGTTGTTTCCATCTCCAGTATATTCATGGGTTGGCAGCTCGAGGAGTTCACTATTTACATCGACCTGGACCTGTTCTCCAAGATCTTGGGTTCATGATCCTTCCGGTTAGTATATTATTATGTAGTTTATCTGTCACATACGGTCGCAATAAGTCTTGAAAAAGCTATCCTTGTGTTCAATTAGAACAAAAATGTCCTTTTACTAAGAATTTATGAGTTACTATCTTATTATCTTTTGTCACTCAATTACATTACTTTCTCATTATATTATTACTATAGCAGCAAAGTTTCATAAGGTTCTGCTGGTCTTGTCCTATTTTTTTTTATCTGTACCACCTTCCACATGCTAGTTTAGCTGTGCTACAATTTTGCAACCTTCTCCCCTCTTAATGGGTTGCCTTGTTACTTATTCATTGTATTTGAGTTGGCTTCTATATATCTAATGGAACTTAGTTGCATTTTAGTATTAAAAAAACTAAAAAGCCCTGTCATTTATCGTGATAAGATTATCTATAATTTCATTAGTTGAGTTTCGTATCTTGCAGATGAATGTCCTCTTTTGTTGTTTATTCGATCACTCTGTTAATATCTTCTTTTCTTTCTCCCATGTTTTCTCTGAAGGGCTGAGATTGTTTTCATTCAGTTTTCCAAATGTTTATGACATGATGTTCCGTCAATTTCTTCTGCAGTGGACATTTCACCCTTTCATTTTCCACAGTAAACGCTTCTATACAGTTCTAATATGGCGGAGGATGCTGGCTTTTTTAGTTGTAAGTTCCATAACTGATACTGGATAACCCGTGTTTGATGGTTGACAATGCTTTAGTCTGACAAAGAAGTTTTTCATGCAGGCCTCACAAATGTTACGGATTGTTACATTCTATTCTACTCAACTTCCTGGGCCTAACTATCACTGTCGTGAGGTACATCTCTATGCCAATTTTATTGATGAGCTTTCAATAGCAATTGACCAGTACTATCTATAACTTCACTTAGTAATTTATAGTTTCATTCAAATGAACCTCACTTAGTAATTTATAAGTGTAACTGAGAGCATTGAGCTTCCATGCAGGGTTCCGAACTTACCACATTGCCCCCTCCTGATAGCGTGTGGGAATTGCTTCTAATTAACTGTAAGTAATCTTCATTTGAGGTGATTCTGTTTGCAGTTCTTCTGGAATTCATTTCTTTAGAGAGTCTCATTATCATATAACTTGAATGTTATAGATGTTCATTTGGTTTATTCTTGTTTGCAGTTCCTCAAGGAGTCATTTATGGTTGTGGTGATCTGATATTTTCATCCCACATGATATTCACTCTGGTGTTTGTGCGTGTATACCATATATGGTTGTGGTGATCTGATATTTTCATCCCACATGATATTCACTCTGGTGTTTGTGCGTGTATACCATAAATATGGCTCTAAGAGGGAAAGGGCTTAGAATGCTTGGAATCTTAGTTCTAAAAATCTTCTTTGATCTGCTCTTTAGTCTTACCTGGCTGTGTGCAGGTGTATCAAGGCTCTTGCTTGGTTGATGGCCATTCTTCAAAGTCTGCTTATAATCGCTTCTCGCAAGCATTACTCAGTTGATGTTGTTGTTGCATGGTAGGATAAACTTTCAACATTCAGTTATTATTTTCTGATGATGGAATTTTTGCTTATAATCGCTTCTCGCAACATTATATTCAAAAGCATACCACAACTATATTCAAAAGCATACCAAATTCAACTGTGTTTCATTGGATATCTATGTGGTTGGTTTAATATATTAGCATTAAGGACATTTGTCTTTATAATTAATTGAGCGTTGTTTCCTCCTGAGTGTTGAACTATGTCACTTACAAGATTTGTTTATGATTTATATCTTGGTTTGTTCTGACATGTTTATACTTATTCGCTTGTGATGCAGATAATGCTGGGTTTATTGTGAACCCAAAGGGGGAAGTGAAAGGTATATTACATTCATTTCCCATGGATTATCCTTTTTTAACCATCTCAGCATCAGACTCTATTTTGTACATGCATTGTTGTTTGTAGTGAAAACTGTAATGCATAAATTTATTTTTACTTCTTCATCTAATATATATCAATCGATGTTTTCTGCTTCTTTAGGATCTGCAATTACTGGACTAATTGGAAAGGAGTGTGCTGGTTTGTGGTCTAGGATTACTAGTGCAGCCAATGCCATTGTGTAATATCCAGATTTTTCTTCAGGTGTCAGTGAGGAGGGGTAGTTTCATGTTATTTGTTTTTGAAAAGAAAAGTGAGTTTTTTAAATATGGATCCATATTTGTATTTGATGTTTTTGTTTTCCCGTGATGTACATATATTGGAATTAATATTCTGGGCAAGCTGATGGTAACATTGTTTTCCTTTTGTTATGAAATTAAATGGTGATGGTTTGAAGATAATAATGATTCATATATTGATATCATTGTTGAAAATTTATTAATAAATAAGGTATTGGAAAATTTGAAGATATTTTGTCAAACTTCTCAGAGACTTTGTGAAATTTATCCTAACTTTTACCTCAACATAAACCTTAATGTCCGCATAAAAGATTGAGGAGTTAAGAGAAAGCATAAATTTTCTTAAAACACAAATTCCGAAATCCAAGTTCATGTATAATAAAGTGTATCCAAACACTATATTTCAAATCTTTGATTTTTCAAATCCTTGCATTTTGTAAAGATACGCAAACAAAAGATTCTATCAAATCATTGATTTCAAATCCTAGATTTAAAATCGGTTGATTTTAAATCAACATTCCAAATCTAAATCTTAGTTCCCAAACACAGCCTTAGTGTATTTGAAGATGATCCCGCGCGATTAGACCTATTTAACTAAATTAGTGAATTTTGGACTAAAATGGTGGATTTTGGATGGGTCAGACGAGTAAATGAGCATAGCAAAAATTATCTTCCCTAAGGGGCTGTTTGTTTCACCAATAAAATAGGATTAGAAATCCTTTTTTTTATGGATTCCTACTTATTCCATAAAAAATTTATAGATAAGTTTGTAGTTTTATGGAATCCTATTTTTTAGCATTCTATGTTTGTTTCACCCAATGGAAAAATAGAATCTCACTTTTATAGAAACCTTCCAATTCCTAATATCTTGTTTGGTTCCGAAATGCTTTTTTTGTGATCAACACTGTAGCAATGGCTAGTTCAATATTCAAATCAAATACACCGTAGCAACGGCTATTTCCAACATTTGACTCAATATTCAAACACGAAACACTGTAGCAAGGGCTAGTTCCAAGAAATTTGAGGCTATAAATTTAACATGAGGCCTCAACTTTGCCAATACATTCTCCATTCTCACCAAAAATTATCATTGTTTGCAAGTTGCCTCCCAGACATCAATATGATATTAGAAAAATGCTCCCAAAATTATAAAGTTTATTACGACTGCAATCTCCGAACACTGATAAAAGTGTGCAAGAATGGTAAAAATAAGGGAAGGTGTTATTAGGGGTGCGCAAAATTTCCAAATAAAGAATGTAATTTTTTCGAATGGGCTGATGAAAGAGGAGAAATAAGCAACCTTGGAAGCTGTAGGCGTATAAAACTGCTTATAGGTCCCTTAACATAGCTCGGCACGGTGATTCGACAAACCAACGAACCATCGGACGATATATCCAAGCATGATTGTTAGACCACAAAACCGAAGCCAAGTGACACGCGACGAAGCGGATTAACGAGACGACGAGGTTAACGAACCGCATGCAAACAACGGAATACATCTAATCACATGCCCAATCAAGCTAACGGGTCGATGAAACAACGAGTCATCCAACCGTAAAGTCCACCACATCAAACAAGATTAGGAGCGGACTCGAACTCGAACACCAAAGCAGATTTACTGCCAAATCAGGATCCGGACTGCCAAATCAGAGTCCAGATCAACAATGAAGTTCGGATAAACCGCGAAACCGGAAAACGGGCACAAAACCAAACACCGGGAGGGCTCGACCAAAACCGAGCCACCACTAGGTGGCTCGGCCAAGGCCGNNNGGGGGGGGGGGGGAGCCACCAAGGTGGCTCGGTGGCCGAGCCACCCAGGTCTGGGCCCAGATCTGAGCCCAGATTTGGATTGAAATGCCTATAAATAGAGAAGGAGGGCTTATTTTGAAGAGGTTGTATTTTTTTGAGGCGAAATTCTGCTGGATCAAGAGCTAAACCTCGGAGTTTTGGAGCTATGGAGACTCGGATTTTTCAGATCTGGCTCTTGGCGATCATCCACGTCAAACAAGGTAGGAGTTCGAGAGAGATCAGATCTGAGATTCACACGGTTATCCTCCGATCAAAACTTGGTTTTTGATCCCGAGAAGAGTATCGATTTTGCTTGGTCGATTTCGATTACTTAGGGCTATTATTTCCTTGGTGAAATAATCCCCTCGGCTGTTATCTCCTTCGCGAAATAACACCCGTCATACCGTGTAGATCCGATCGGATCAAGATCGTGCGGTGGTCCACGGATTAACCCTGGCGCAGGCAAAGAACCCACACAAGCAAGAGACCGTAAAACAGGATCTTGCGATTTGTTCTAGAAAAGGAAAGTTGTAATCTTTTAAGATTTTTTGATTTTGTTATAACCGGATCTTATAAAAAGACCGGATCTTTTGTAACCGATAAACTGTTGCTCAAGAAAACAATGACATCAATGAAAGCAATTTTTCCCACGAACAGAAGCCAATATGTCAAAGAAAATATGTACGGAGATAAATATATTTTGTAATCGAAGAGGATGGAGAAAGAACTGAGACTTGTTCAAAATCAACTATTAGCTTGGCAAATATCAGCAGTTTTATTAACAAATTTCTGTGTTATTTTAATTATTATAAATTGTATGTCATGTACTTGTAATTGCAAAAACTATTGATGTTTTAATGAAAACTATTATTGGAGGTGAGTATGAAATGTAGTTGATATTGTATGGATCGGGAATAGATTAACTTGTCAAAATTGAATGCCCCACCTATAACTTACAGGTTTATTACAGATTACATTCTAAGGACGGATTGCCTCGCCTAGACATTGTCAATTCAATGTAAGCTGCAATCTCATTAACTTTTGCCTCATCTGAATATAATAAACACTGTAAGCTAGATTACATTCTCAGTAAACGCTAATCATCATCATTGCCTAATATCATCTGTAAGTTACCTCAAAACAAGCCAAAAACAAACTCGTGCTCAACAATTGTACTCAACAAACCCAAGTAAAGCTCCTGCAAATGCATAAAATTCCTGCAATATAGCTAAAAAACAAAAAGGTAGGGAGCTACACAAGCTTAAAATACTCGACAACAACAAAAAGGCAGGGAGCTACACAAGCTCCAATACAATTGTGTTCAACAAACCCCAAGTTCATGTTCAAAGAACAGCCGAAACCTCACAAAGCCAAAACCAAAAAACAGTGAGCTACACAAGCTCAAAACCACAAAGTTAAAAGAGTACCACTTCATTTGGAGCTTGCTTCTGTTAGACCCTATAGGGGGATGATTAGGGTCTTATGCTAATCTCTTAGGTGCACAAGCGAGTTCATCACTAGATAAATCATTACCGGGTTCGGAACCGCATACTACACTAGGACTGCTATCGTCTAGTGGCCGTGTGCATGATGAAGCTCCAATATTACTTGAGGAAGAATCCGTCGGAATCCTTTGGATCTCCTCTAAGTTACCATGATGTGCTTCTATGAATATCCACAATTTGTAAGCACTATCAAAAATGAGCAAGCTTGTTAGAAATAGAAGAATCAAGTGCATTAAGCATATATTCTAACACAATTTTATTCATGGTAAACAATCTTTTGTCATTTTTACTCCACTTGGATTTCTTCATAGTGGGTACAATATAAGCATTATCAATAACTCCTCATAAATCAATATTTTTAGATTGCATAAATAATTTAAATCTAGAAGCTCATTGTGCATAGGGAAAATTAATGAATTTAGGAGCAATATTTGATTCATAGCCTAATAAAGGTGCACAATTTATGTCCATGATAAATATATGTATGTGCAAGCAAGACAAATAAAACCTAAACAAGATTAGCACAAAAAGATAACTTGGATCTTTAACTCAAGGCGATTAGACCTTAAATCAAAGAGCACCAAGCTCTGATACTAATTGTTAGACCCTAGAGGGGGGTGATTAGGGTCTTATGCTAATCTAATCCGATTTTATGCTAATTAAAACTAATTAACAAGTTATCCTAGCAAGTATAAAATACAACAAGATATGTGAGCTAGGATAAGTGATATACACAAGGGTAAACAAAATAAACAAGATAGTGGATGATATAAATAATGAACAATGGACAATAGCGACAAGAAATATAAACATAAGAGAAGTGTGCCAAAGCAAACTCAAACACACGATATGATCACGGAGTTCAGACCTTCCGTCCCACGTCTCCGCTCCCCACTCCCTGGGAGAAATCCACTATCACAACAGGGTTTTCTACGCTCATCCGAATAATGTTTACACATCACAATGTCGGTTTTTAACATTCACCGATCAACGTTCACAATCACTCACAGTGTCGGTTTTCAACGCTCATCGATCAACGTTCACCCCTCACACTCGGTTTTCTAGCTAACCGAAAACTCTACACCACTCTCAAATAACAACAAATGATTTGTTCTCTATAATAGATAAGCAATGTAGCTCACTCTTAATTGTTACAACTCCCCACAACCCAAATTATACTAAGTATGAAAATACAATAAGCTCAATAGGTTGTGTGTGAACAAAGAGATATAAATCAAAACTAAACTCAATATAGTTCTAGCTTAATAACAATGATAATCAAATATATAAAAAGAGCTAGAAATAGAGTTTAGAAAACTTTTCAATAGATCAAGAGATCGAGGGAGAGTAGTTGGATGCCTAAACACCAATAGATGATCTCCTCAAGCTCTTGTGAAATTGATTTCACAAAATGAAACTCTCAAATGCTTAAAAACTTCTTAAATAAACTTAAACAACACTTAAACCATTGTTAAAACTTTATTAAAACATTTCTTTGGTTCTCATGAAAGATGAGATCAATGGGGTATTTATACCCACTCAAAACTTTAGCAAAAACCCAATCAAAATGACCAAAAAGCTCAAGAGAAAACAACTCAGGAAAAGAGCCGTTGGAACCTGATTGACAATTCGGCG
This sequence comes from Asparagus officinalis, assembly GCF_001876935.1. Taxonomy (NCBI): domain Eukaryota; kingdom Viridiplantae; phylum Streptophyta; class Magnoliopsida; order Asparagales; family Asparagaceae; genus Asparagus; species Asparagus officinalis. The sequence goes on along the minus strand of NC_033797.1, from coordinate 130,824,527 downwards.
GTCGACCACGAGCAATAAAACAGCAAAACTACAGCTCAGAACAACAGACGGTCGATCGTGGCGGTCGACCGTAAATCTCTCTGGACCTGGACTTCATCCAGTCAACCGTCACGGTCGACCACGAGCCATCAAAACATATATCAAACAAATTCAGAAGAATGTAAAACTTTGGAAAACGATTGTAGACATGATAATAAAAATACTACAACAACTAGTTTTCAAAAAGGACCTCCCAAATGAAAAGTATCATCATTTAATAAAATAGTCCAAAACATAAAAATGTAAACACATGAGTTTTGATATTTTAGCTTAACCATGTTTTGAAATATTATAAAATAATTTTGTAAACTTAATAAAAGATGTATATGATTATTGTTAAGTCCAAAAACTGAGAATATAATATTTTTACAAATACAATAGAATATGAAACATATGAGTATGTATATGAATATATATTCATTTCATATCTATGAAATTAAACCAAAACAACTTTACCATATGAAAGCAAACATGTGTGTGTGTGTGTGTGTGTGTGTGTATATATATATATATATATAGGTAAATCAATATTACTAAAAACTTTCTGATCAAGCCATTTGTTTAAGAACTTGGCTACCTTCATTGCTAGGGCGTGGTGTGCGTTTTTTCCTCATTCCTTGGTAAATTGATCTTTTATTTGATTTCTCCTTTTGATAATTGCTCTGACAGCTTTCCCTTCCGTGAGCTGCAGGGGGGTATTTGAAAAAAAATTCCCACGATTTCAGCGGGTAAAAAAATCCAAATCAATCTCTCCAAATCAATCCCACGATTTCAGCGGGTATTTGAAAAAAATTCCAAATCAAGCTCTCCCCAAAAAATTCCTCCGCTCTCCAAATCAATCTCTCCCCAAAAAATTCCTCCGCTCTCCCCCCTCCCACGATTTCAGCCTCCGCCACGACACCGGCGACTCACATCCGGCGCCATCCGGCGACACCGCCGCACCCCGTGCCAGGACCATATCGGGATCCCCTTCTTCTCTCCTTCTCATCTCTTCTACGCCGCCACGAGATCCATCCCTCAGGTAAAATCCCCATTCCTCTCGACCCCTCTCTTCTCTCCTTCTCATCTCTTCTAATACACCCCTCTCTTCAAAGAAGTTGCTGTAGAATTATTAGTCAAGAACAAAACGACAGTAAATTCTTATTTTTCTATATAGATGAATGCTACCATTATTATTAGTCTGGCATTGTGTTATCAAACTCGAAATTGGAAAATTTCGAGCATCGGATGCAGGACATTTACTATAAATAAACTAGTTTCCCTTTCAATATAATTATCATGACAGAACTTAAACCTACGAAAGTAGCAGGCCAATCTTTGATCTCAAGAGTTCAGATCTCTGGTCGTTTCTATAGAAACTAAAATTCATCAATTCACTTGTCATCAGGTTCTTAATTGACCCTTTGCCTCACAGAATACTTTTAAACAAAATAGCTGTAGAGCAGAAAGTTGAAAAGAATGCATACCAATTGCAATTTTGTGTATCCCAAGTAATGCATCAAGTATAAATCTAAGTTAGGTTGCGATTAAGCAGTCGCTGGAAGGATATATAGAGATCATTGTTATCTGCACCCAAATCAATTAATTATTATCTATTTTGGTCTTTCAATAAATCAATATGAGAAAACTGGAATGAAATTGATTTGATTCAACAAGATTATTCGTGTCAATATAACTATATTGGGTTTGGATGATTGTTACATGTGGTGTGTGTGAATATTTACAGGTTTAATTTGAGTTTAAATCTCTGATGCCTATTTGGTGGTGGAATTTTTGGATTTCTTGCAATCTGTATACTACGGCATTTCTATATAATGGTGAACTTGACTAATAATTCTACAGCAACTTCTTTGAAGTCACTGTAGGATAGTGGGATAGGGTTCCATTGCTTACAATTTAATCTCCCAGTTTTGCCAAACATTTTGAAATTATTACTCCACAAAATATTTAAGAATTTTTGAAACCAGTTCAGATTAACAGTAACAACATAGTAGAATTACCATTTCATCACAAATTGGAGGGAGCATTGCTCATTACAATAATGCTATTTCATACACGCTTCAATACATTAATACTACAAGATTTGGTTTTTCACCCAAAAGAATAAAAAACAGTACAACTAAAACAACTATAAAAAAATAAATTACAACATGGAAATCCTTTTACATAATTATTTATTTTAATTTGGAACTTATTATTAAATCACATTTACAAAATAGTAACAAAGAATTGATGTTCATAAAAATTTATACAGTTAGGTCAATCTAAAAGTTCTTAGTGAAGTTTGTCTTTTTTTGTGATTGAAGTTTACTGAGGGAGTTGCTAGAAGTTGTTGTCACGAACGCAAATTTCTATGTAAAAAATCCTCTCTCTCTTTCAAATGTTGCGGAGGAAGAGAGAATCCCACATACAACTTTCTATTGTACCAAAAATATTTTGAAAAGTTTGGGATTTTGAATAATTTCAATTTTTTTATTTTTACTGAACAAGGAAAACTTTAAATTAGTACTTACTGATGTACCACTGTTGTTTTTATGGGAGTTTTATGAAAATGAGAATATGGTTTTAATTTATATATTTTTTTAATTCAGTACTTCAATCTTCTTTGTTGTATTAGGTTGTAAATATTTTAACATTTTATACAACCATCAAAGTTTTTATAAATACTAAGTTTGTTTTTCTTGAATTTCTTTTCTTCATTAGGAGTTCGGAATGGAGGAAACAAATTCCACTAGTGTAGAATTTGGAATGGGAGAATCAAGTGCTATTGGAAGTGAAATTACGGTCAATACTGTAAATTCTCCTAAACCACTAATGGGAATGAAGTTTAATAGTTATGAAGAAGCTTATAACTATTATAACTCTTACGCATTGTTGATGGGTTTTGGAATAAGAAAGAGCATGGTAAATCACTCTCGCAAGACTAGAGAAGTGGTAGACAGAAAGTTTGTTTGTGATAAGGAGGGCTATAGATCTAATACACTCTCGCAAGACTAGAGAAGTGGTAGACAGAAAGTTTGTTTGTGATAAGGAGGGCTATAGATCTAATAGAGACAAGATAGAGATCCCTTTTCGTAGACAGAAAGTTTGTTTGTGATAAGGAGGGCTATAGATCTAATAGAGACAAGATAGAGATCCCTTTTCGACGAGAGACCCGAGTGGGATGTAAGGCAATGATGCGAGTTAAATTATTAGAGGACAATTCGTGGGTGGTCACGGGGTTTGTTGAAGAACATACAAATCATGTGTTCAGTAGTCCAGACAAAGTAAAATTGCACAGATCACATCAACAATTCCATAGAACTCAAAGATGTAAAAAAACTTATTGAGAGTCTGCGAGAAGAAGGTATGCCTCCTTCCACTATTTCTCGCGTCATCAATGCAACCAATGGACGAGAAGGTGAATTAGTGACATCACAACAGTGCATTGATCATATCAGAACCCAAAGAGTCAACAAGATTGGCCGTGAATGCATATCTATCATTCGACATTTTCAGAGTATGACAGCGAATGATCCAGAATTTTATTTTGCAATAGAAGTAGACAGTAGTGGACAAATGAGGAGTGTTTTCCGGGCCGACGGAAGATCAAGAGCATCTTATTTGCAATTCAGTGATGTTATTGTGTTTGATGTGACATACAAAACTAATAAGTTCAGTCTTCCATTTGCTCCAATTACTGGTGTAAATCATCATAGACAGTCCACTTTATTTGGTTGTGCATTATTAGCCGATGAACATGAAGATACATTTGTGTGGTTATTTCAAGAATGCCTGAAATGCATGCATGGAGTTGAACCAGGTGCTATTATAACAGACCAGGATAGAGCAATGTGTAATGCTATTCACTCAGTGTTTCCGACAACAAGACACCGTTATTGCTATTGGCACATGCAAAAGCACATTACTGATCATTTGCCTACTTTGGGGTCTCGTTATAGTGAACAGTTTCAAAAGTACTGGGACTTGTGGTGTAATAGCTCTTCAATTGAACAATGTGAATGATATTAGCTTGAGATGAAGGAGAAGTTTGATATAAATGAAGAAGGAGAGGGATGGTTGCAAACAGTTTACAAATGTCGAGAACATTGGGTGCCATGTTATCTAAATGACACTTTTTTTGCTGGAATGAGATCGAGCCAAAGGAGTGAAAGTATTAATGCATTTTTTGATGGGTATGTTAACTCACAGACTCAATTACACGAGTTTGTGACACAATATGAAAAAGCATTAACTCACAGACTCAATTACACGAGTTTGTGACACAATATGAAAAAGCAGTAACTCATCGTCGCTTAAGCGAAGCCCATGAAGATTTTAAGAGTCTTAACACAAAGCCTGTCATACTCCTTGGACATCCAATCGAGATTCAAGCTGGAGAAATGTATACACGCAATATGTTTGATGTGTTCCAAACTGAATTCAAAGGATTTGGTACAGAGTTTTGTGAAGAATTGAGAAAAGATGAAGACATTGTTGAATACAAGATCTGTAAGTTTACAGATAGAGGAAAATGGGAGGTGGTTACTTATAAACTATCCAGTCAGATGCAGTTCCGTTGCACTTGTGCTTTGTTTGAAACTAATGGTGTTGTATGTAGACATATTATCGCTAATGATTTCTAGGCAAATGTCTGCATTACCCGACCAGTACATCCTACACCGTTGGACTATACATGCTCGACATCGTAACATTGGGGTTGGCAACATTGCATTTGGAAGAAACATCACAACCTGTGAAGAGAAGATTAATTTATTGAAATCTTGGGCTTTAAGAGCAAAATTCAATAATGCGCTCGAGCTTGCATTTGATTCAAAAGAGAAGATGCAAAAACTAGATGACGTGCTAACAAATTTCATAGAATCACTTGAAGAAGAAGTTGGAGAAACTCAAGATCAAATGGTGGATATTCCTCATGTTTCTGCACCCATATCACATACAATGGAGCACATTCCCCAGATTACAGTTCGTGATCCTGATAGACCTGCAAGGACCAAAGGTCGTCCACGCAATGCTACTAGAATCCAGTCAAGTTTAGAGCAAACACAAGAGAAGAAAGAAAGGAAGAAACGTAGATGTAGCAGATGTGGTGAACTCGGGCATTATAGAACTAGTTGTAAAGTCAACTTGCCAAGGTACAATTAATATATTTTTTTCATGAAACTTCATAGCACAAAGCCATATCTCATGATTAATTTGTAATGTCAATTGCAGCTAAACATGTTGCTAGATACTTGTGGCGTTTCTTGAGCACAGGTTGTTGGATTTGTTCAAGTAAAGGTTTCTGGACCTGATTCTTTCTTTACATCTATCTTCAATTCATGTTTTTTGTGTAAATCCTTTTTTTAATTCTATATATGTAATAGCAAGTATATCCCTCAAGTTGTTAGTATAAGCTCCTAGTTTAATCAAGAAATATCCCTCAAATTTGCTGACATGATACTTGTAGTTATTTTGGGTCTTCAATTTTTAATTCTGTATCAACAAATATCCCTCGAAAAGTGTTCTGTATCAATCTTTAATTTTCTCAATTCTTACTTGCCCCATTTTAAAAATTTGAATACTTGTGGCACAGGTTGTTGGAGCATAGGTTGTTGGAGCAAACTTTGAAAATATTGGATCAAAACCTTTTGCAGAGAGCAAGACATGGTTGGTTGCAAATTTTCCTGTTTTGAAACATGAAAATGACTCTAATTTGTGAGAACACCTAGATGTAACTTTGGATGTTGTAACTTGGATTTCTTCCTTTGCTGTTTTGGATTTCTTTTCCAATAATCGGTATTTTTCTATTGGTATTTTTTTCAATAAATTAATGGGTAAACTTCAGTGTTTGTGGTGATGTATAGTAAATGAGCTGCAAGATAAATGTTCTTAATGGGACAACTTAATCACCTGTAACCATAGGATCGCTCACATGGCTATGCTAATCATGTTAGAATACGAAATAGGATATTGCCATGATTTCCTAAAAGTACAACATGTTCATGCTGAAACATACTCAGCAGAGTATTTATTGCAAGTATGTCCGATTCTGTAATTGAACTAGTTGAGCTAAACAATACTAACAACATTGTTATTCTAACATGATTAGCATAGAATTAAGGATCACACTATTTGTTTCCATCTCAAGACCCCTTTTTGTGGTGTTCTTCAGATTTTTTTTTTTACTTAAGAGTTCCTGAACCTATTCTCCCATGATCTGGACAAGCACCCTGCAGTTAGCTCATTGTGTTTAGACGAGTTTGAATCAGACCCTCTTTGTTCTATTACTGAAGGAAATCTAAGATAACATTCTAATTTTATGGGTTTGTTCGCGTGAAGAAGTATAGATAGTCAGATACAAACATGCAAAACAAAAGATAATTTTACAAACCCAGTTTACAAATCTAATTCTAGCATCCAGGAGAAATATATAAAAGCTATCAGAAATAATAATTATAGGACAATGATAGTCCTAATATATCGCCATGCAAGATATTCGACGTCTGGTAATTGAAATATTATCTCCATCTTGTGATAGATATTCACTCAGGCAAAAGGCTATTCATCATGGGAACAAATACTAGCAGCAATATTGGTGGAAAAATAATCCACTATTGCATAAGCCTATTCATTCAAACAAAGCATTTCGGAATAAATTATATCACATAATATTGTATCAACTTACAAACCAAGTTGAGAAACATCCAAGATCCAACACATAACAACTTACAAATCACATCACATACTTTTTGCAATAGAGAAACCAACAAATACTGCAACAATACATATTACAAACACTAATATTGTAAACATTGAACCTAATGCAAAAACATAAATGGAGGAAAAAACAGTTTCCCTAAAAATTTCCTTGTCCACATCTAGATTGTGCCGCTCCGTAAATATTTGCTGTTTAAATTGAACTGGTATCGGGACAGACCTTGAGCTGGATGCTGAATCACGAGCACAAATATGTTCCAAAAAACCCAAAAACATAGAGCTCAACAAGCTCGCATCAGCCTATTAACAAAAAAAACAGCCACATGAGATTTAACTTTTAATGGCCGTGGATGACAAAAATATATGGAAGGAAATCAGATAACAAACCTCAACAATGGGCAATCTGGCAATATATTAAAGCTAATATTTACACAACTAAAGAAAAAGGATCAAAAGACATTGCTGGGCTGTTGTTTTCATTTATTCCCATCATCTTTAATTAACCTTCTTGCTGCTCCTTTTCTTTATATTGTAATGGAGGATTTTTGACATAGTAATTTGCGTTCGTGACAACAACTTCTAGCAACTCCCTCACCAAACTTCAATCACAAAAAAAAAGACAAACTTCACTAAGAACTTTTAGCAATTATCAAAAGGAGAAATCAAATAAAAGATCAATTTACCAAGGAATGAGGAAAAAACTCACACCACGCCTTAGCAATGAAGGTAGCCAAGTTCTTAAACAAATGGCTTGATCAGAAAGTTTTTAGTAATATTGATTTACATTTTTTGGGGAGAGATTGATTTGAATTTTTTTTCAAATACCCGCTGAAATCGTGGGATTGATTTGGAGAGATTAATTTGGATTTTTTTACCCGCTGAAATCGTGGGAATTTTTTTTCAAATACCCCCTTCAGCTCATGGAATTTATATATTTTTTAATTCAGTACTTCAATCTTCTTTGTTGTATTAGGTTGTAAATATTTTAACATTTTATACAACCATCAAAGTTTTTATAAATACTAAGTTTGTTTTTCTTGAATTTCTTTTCTTCATTAGGAGTTCGGCAGCTTTCCCTTCCGTGAGCTGAAGGGGGTATTTGAAAAAAAATTCCCACGATTTCAGCGGGTAAAAAAATCCAAATTAATCTCTCCAAATCAATCCCACGATTTCAGCGGGTATTTGAAAAAAAATCCAAATCAATCTCTCCCCAAAAAATTCCTCCGCTCTCCAAATCAATCTCTCCCCAAAAAATTCCTCCGCTCTCCCCCCTCCCCACGATTTCAGCCTCCGCTCTCCCCCCTTCCCACGATTTCAGCCTCCGCTACGACACCGGCGACTCACTTGACCACGATCCGCAATTCCAGCCGCAAATCCCCAGGTGAATTAGTGAAACCCTCTCTCCCCCTAAAACTGTTTGGTTTTCTCACCCCACCCCCAAAAAACTCACCGCCTCCACTCTCCCAGGACCAGATCGAGATCCCTTCCATCAATCGCCGCCCGCCGTCGAGCCCCCTCCTCCCTCCGATCAATCTCTCAGGTAAATCAATATTACTAAAAACTTTCTGATCAAGCCATTTGTTTAAGAACTTGGCTATCTTCATTGCTAGGGCGTGGTGTGCGTTTTTTCTCATTCCTTGGTAAATTGATCTTTTATTTGATTTCTCCTTTTGATAATTGCTAAAAGCTCTTAGTGAAGTTTGTCTTTTTTGTGATTGAAGTTTGGTGAGGGAGTTGCTAGAAGTTGTTGTCACGAACGCAAATTACTATGTCAAAAATCCTCCATTACAATATAAAGAAAAGGAGCAGCAAGAAGGTTAATTAAAGATGATGGGAATAAATGAAAACAACAGCCCAGCAATATAAAGAAAAGGAGCAGCAAGAAGGTTAATTAAAGATGATGGGAATAAATGAAAACAACAGCCCAGCAATGTCTTTTGATCCTTTTTCTTTAGTTGTAATTAAAGATGATGGGAATAAATGAAAACAACAGCCCAGCAATGTCTTTTGATCCTTTTTCTTTAGTTGTTGAAATATTAGCTTTAATGCCAGATTGCCCATTGTTGAGGTTTGTTATCTGATTTCCTTCCATATATTTTTGTCATCCACGGCCATTAAAAGTTAAATCTCATGTGGCTGTTTTTTTTGTTAATAGGCTGATGCGAGCTTGTTGAGCTCTATGTTTTTGGGTTTTTTGGAACATATTTGTGCTTGTGATTCAGCATCCAGCTCAAGGCCTGTCCCGATACCAGTTCAATTTAAACAGCAAATATTTACGGAGCGGCACAATCTAGATGTGGACAAGGAAATTTTTAGGGAAACTGTTTTTTCCTCCATTTATGTTTTTGCATTAGGTTCAATGTTTACAATATTAGTGTTTGTAATATGTATTGTTGCAGTATTTGTTGGTTTCTCTATTGCAAAAAGTATGTGATGTGATTTGTAAGTTGTTATGTGTTGGATCTTGGATGTTTCTCAACTTGGTTTGTAAGTTGATACAATATTATGTGATATAATTTATTCCGAAATGCTTTGTTTGAATGAATAGGCTTATGCAATAGTGGATTATTTTTCCACCAATATTGCTGCTAGTATTTGTTCCCATGATGAATAGCCTTTTGCCTGAGTGAATATCTATCACAAGATGGAGATAATATTTCAATTACCAGACGTCGAATATCTTGCATGGCGATATATTAGGACTATCATTGTCCTATAATTATTATTTCTGATAGCTTTCGTATATTTCTCCTGGATGCTAGAATTAGGTTTGTAAACTGGGTTTGTAAAATTATCTTTTGTTTTGCATGTTTGTATCTGACTATCTATACTTCTTCACGCGAACAAACCCATAAAATTAGAATGTTATCTTAGATTTCCTTCAGTAATAGAACAAAGAGGGTCTGATTCAAACTCGTCTAAACACAATGAGCTAACTGCAGGGTGCTTGTCCAGATCATGGGAGAATAGGTTCAGGAACTCTTAAGTAAAAAAAATCTGAAGAACACCACAAAAAGGGGTCTTGAGATGGAAACAAATAGTGTGATCCTTAATTCTATGCTAATCATGTTAGAATAACAATGTTGTTAGTATTGTTTATCTCAACTAGTTCAATTAGAGAATCGGACATACTTGCAATAAATACTCTGCTGAGTATGTTTCAGCGTGAACATGTTGTACTTTTAGGAAATCATGGCAATATCCTATTATATATATATATATATATATATATATATATATATATATATAAACCAAATACGTGTGTGTATATATGATTGAGCTTAAAGTATCAACACACATAATATAAACTCCTAAACTAGATTACCCAAGCTATCTTGATCTTCAACGAAGCTCTTCTTGGTAAACTTACGGATGAAGCTTGAACTTGGATCTTCAACTTGAATTGTATTGCTTTAATCACTATTCCGCCAACCTCCATTGGATTTGATCGTGAATGCTCGATTCCATCCATCCTCCAACATATTGTTTGTCTACAATGAATACAAAACACAAACACTAGACAAACAATATTATATATAAATTGTTTGTTAAATCATTATCAAAACAAGAAGGCTAACAATCTCCCCATTTTTGATGACGACAAACAATTTACAAAAAAAGGATATATGCATGAAAGGAAATGAATATATAAATTATAATTCACATACATATAAACAAGGAAGTGTATACTCACAATATTTACCAATCTTCCCCTTTTTGATGATGGCAAACAATTTACAAAAAATGATATATGCATGAAAGGAAATGAATATATAAATTATAATTCACATGCATATAAATAAGGAAGTGTATACTCATAATATTTCTCCTCATTTGACAACATCAAAAAGGGGAAAACAACAAGAAAGAAGAGAGCGAAAGCTCCCCCCACCTATAAGCATGAGTGAGTGTAAAACAAGTATAGGGATTGCTCCCCCTATCAAAATGCCTCATATGATACATGAAATGAATGCTAAGGCAAGCATGTGAGCAAGCATAAATAAAAAATATGCTAAATATTACTCACATACAAAAATACAGTGAGAAAACATAATGATATATCATTATAAATAGGTGTCTCAAAACACAACAAAAATATAAATAGATTTATGAAATCAAAAGAGAGCAATATGAGAGCCATGAAAAAAGTTATCAAATGAAAACAAATCAACCAAATAAAATCATAAATCAAATTTTAAGCTCAAAAATGATGTTTGATCAATAAAGAAAATTTTCTTTGAAGAACTTGATCAAACCACTCATAGAATACATTATAAAGCATATTTGAAATTTGAATCATCTATTTGTGTTATATAATAAATTCAAAAGAACAAATCAAAACAAAACTTTCATAGTTCAAAAATAAGATTACAAAACGTACAAGAATCATGAAAAAAATCATCTTTTAAAAGTATAAAGCCAAATCATCATTGATTTTCACAAATGAGAGAGACAACCATATCAAGCTCTTGAGTTTGTTTCAACCCATATAAATAATTTTAGCACCCGGTAAACAATGTTTGGGAATAAACACCTAATAAATTCAGGGGGTTATATAAACATAAATCTCTCATCAAAACTAAACCAATAATCATGAAAACAAAAGAATTTGATCAATAAAGTGAATTGTTTTCATTTTAAAAAATTTAAAGTATCATTTTCAAAACCAAGATAAGAAAAAAAACACTAAAATACTTTGTTTAAAAAATTAAATTTATTTTGGTACCCAAAAATTCTTGGTACCAAGAGATTTAGGGACATGACCCTTATCTTTTAAGTTTAAAGCCCTAGGGTTATGACCCCTCTTGGGCGCATGTAGTGCACTAACATGATCAAAGCAATAATTACTCAAATGATCCTTCCGATTGTAATATGTGCAATAAAAGAGATCCATTTATTTTTGTGGACTATTAGCTCGTGCACGGGAATCATTTGCAAGTAAAGATTGTCTTTTAAAATTATTTTGCAAATGAGAAACATCATTAAACAAAAAGGTCTATTTGGAACATATTGTAATTTAGAAGCTTTTTGCATATCATAATAAAATTTTACAAGATGTCCAAGTCTACCACAAACATCCCATTTAAAAACATGTGGTCTACTAGAAACATTTGGCAAACTAGAATTCTTTTTCAAATCAAAGCAAAACTTTGCTAATGGCCAAAACGACCACAATAATCACATTTAAACAAATGAGCATGCTTATGATGAACATGATGAGTATGTGCATGTGTATGTGATGAAGAAGTCTTATGAGATGTACAAGGAGCATTGACATTTTTATGTTTGTGTGCATCATAGCAAAATTTAGCTAAATGGTATTTACGGTCGTAAATGGAATATTTGTAAATTTTGTTATACAAGTGTGCATAGTGTGTAGGTGACTTTGTAGCACTAAATTTAGCACACTTGTCCATAAGTTTCTTATGGTTATCAATGCATGTTTTTAAAGTTGAATCTAAAGATGAAATGCATTTATTCACAATATTCAAATAATCATTAGGCGTATATGCATTTTTATTAGAAGTGGAACCTAAATAGTCATTTATAAAAGAAGCAATATCATTTTTTATGTTCTCTACTTCTAACATAGCATTATCTTTTTTATGAGATAAGCTAGTTATAGATGTGGTTAATTCTTCATTTTCCAAAATTAACATGTCATTGTTTTCCTTAAGCATGGTATTTTCTTTTGCAATGACATCCAAATTTGACACTAGCTCCTCATGATCGGATTCTAAATTATCATGCTTGCTTTTTAAATCAATAAAATCATCTTGCAATTTCTTATAGCCATACAATATTCTCTTAGATGCACAAGCGAGTTCATCACTAGATAAATTATTACCGGGTTCGGAACCGCATACCACACTAGGGCTATCGCCTAGTGGCCGTGTGCATGATTAAGCTCCAATATTACTTGAGGGAAGAATCCGTCGGAATCCTTTGGATCTCCTCCAAGTTACCATGATGTGCTTCTATAAATATCCACAATTTGTAAGCACTATCAAAATGACCAATCTTGTTAGAAATAGAAGAATCAAGTGCATTAAGCACATATTTTAACACAATCTTATTCATGGTAAACAATCTTTTGTTATTTTTACTCCATTTGGATTTCTCCATAGTGTGTACAATATAAGCATTATCAATAACTCCCCATAAATCAATATTTTTAGATTGCACAAATAATTTAAATCTAGAAGCCCATTGTGCATAGGGAAAATTAATGAATTTAGGAGCAATATTTGATTCATAGCCTAATAAAGGTGCACAATTTATGTCCATGATAAATATATGTATGTGCAAGCAAGACAAATAAAATCTAAACAAGATTAGCACAAAAGATAACTTGAATATTTAACTCAAGGCGATTAGACCTTAAATCAAGGAACACCAAGCTCTGATACCAATTGTTAGACCCTAGAGGAGGATGATTAGGGTCTTATGTTAATCTAATCCGATTTTATATCAATTAAAACTAATTAATAAGTTATCCTAGCAAGTATAAATTAAAAAAGATATGTGAGCTAGGATAAGTGATATACATAAGGGTAAACAAAATAAACAAGATAGTGGATGATATAAATAATGAGCAATGGACAATAGCGACAAGAAATATAAACATAAGAGAAGTGCGTCAAAGTAAACTCAAACACACGATATGATCACGGAGTTCGGACCTTCCGTCCTACGTCTCCGCTCCCTACTCCCGGGGAGAAATCCACTATCACAACCGAGTTTTCTACGCTCACTTGAATAATGTTTACACCTCACAAAGTTGGTTTTTAATGTTCACCGATCAATGTTCACAATCGCTCATAGTGTCGGTTTTTAACACTCACCCATCTTCATGCCCTCAGGCCCATCTCTTATCTAAAAAAAATCATCAAAAAAAAAAAAAAAATCAAGAATAAAAAAAAAAAAAAAAAAAATCAAGAAGCCTCTTTTGTGTAAGTCTCATCTTCATGCCCTCATGCTCATCTCTTATCTAATAGCAAAAAAAAAAAATCATCAAAATCAAAAATAAAAAAATGGATAAGAAAATATCTCGAGGTCTTTCTAACAGTACATCTGATTCCTCTCAGCAACTCTACTATCATTATTGTAAGAAGCTATGTCATCTTATTGATAAATGTTGTAAGAGACCGCCTCGTCCGACACTTGAGAAGACTCGACCTCTATTTTCTGCTTCAACTAATGTTAGCCCTGCTCTTCCACGGACGCAAACTTCTAGCCCTCTCTCTTCTGAACAGCTATCAGGGATTACTGCATTAGTAATCAAGAAACTTGCGCTTAGTGGTGCTGTCTCCAACTCAGATTTTACTATGTTGCCTGCTCATTCTGGTACTTTTACTCCCTGAATATTACTCAGGTGCATCTCATCATATGACTTTTGATAACTTTGTTCTTACAAATTGTCCCCCTGCTCCCTCTTCATTATGCATTTATACTGCTACTGACACTCCCCTTGTCGTCTCTTAGTTAGGTGATATTACTCCAAATTCTGATAGTTCTGGTTGTCTAACATTATCATCTGTTCTTCATATCCCCAAATTATCTATGCAACTTTTATCCATTAGGAAAATTGCAGATGTTGGTTACACTATCTCATTTAATGCTAAATCTTGTGTTGTCCAAGATCACACTGACCAGAAGATTAGGACAGGTCGTAGAATTAATGGACTTTATCAGTTGGAGTCTCTACATCTTTCCACTCCATCCAACATTTGTCACGGGCTCTCTGTTTCTGATTTGCATCGTCGCTTAGGTCATATCTCTGGTTCTCGTTTAAAAATTTTATTTGAATCAGGAGTATTATGAAATTTAAACTTCTCTACTTTATCAAACTGTACTAGGGTCGATTAGATAAAAAAACTGCCCTACCATTTTCATCCAATAATAAAATTGCTTCAGCCCCATTTGATTTGATTCATTCTAACATATGGGGATCTGCCCCATTCCCATCATTGTCCAGTTATCGATATTACGTTAGCTTTATTGATGACTATTCTCGCTACACCTGGGTCTACCTCATGCGTGCTCATTCTGATATTTTAAATATTTATAAAGACTTTACAAATATGATTCACACCCAGTTTTATAAACATATAAAGATATTTCGCTCTGATGGTGCCTCTGAATATATTTCTTCGGCAATGCAATCTATTTTAAAATCTCATGGCACTTTCTCTCAGCAATCTTGTCCACACACTCATGAACAAAATGGTGTTGCTGAGAGAAAACATCGTTATATTCTCTAGGGCTGAGCATGGTTCGGTTCAAACCGAAAAAATCGACCGAACCGACCCGAACCGACCCGAAAAAAACGGTTTTAAGAGTAAGACGGTTCGGGTCGGGTTGACAACTTTTCAAACCGAACCGACCCGAACCGACCGAATATATTCCCAAAACTTTCAAACTCGTTTGTGTTTACCCGACCCGTCCCAAACCCTCAACCCTAACTTCATTTCCTCTCATTCCCAAATCACAGCCGCCGCTACTCATTCCCAATTTCCCATTTCCCTCGGCCTCAATCCCTCTCTCCCGCTCTCTCTCTTCTTCCAAGACCCCTTACTCTCACCTCCTCTTCCTGAAATGGCCATCTCCCCCTCCCCCTCCCGCAAGCGTAGCGGCCCCTTCGGCGACGAGCGTTAGGAGTTCTCCTTCAACTCCATCAAGAAGTCCAAGTCCTCCGACGACTCGGAGGTTTGCATTTGGGCGCATATGAAAACAAATATATACAAATTATCTCTTGGGACAAGTAATATTTGTGCCTTTGATTGTTATACTTGATGAAAGTTAGAACCGAACAAACCGAACCGAACCGCACCGAACCGATTTGCAACGGTTCGGTTCGGTTTTGAATTATAAGTGGTTCGGTTCGGTTGTTCAAATTTTGATAAAAACCGACCCGAACCGAACCGTGCTCACCCCTAATATTCTCGATACCACTAAAGCTCTTCTGATATCAGCATCTGTACCTCAATATCTCTAGGCAGAAGCAGTTCTGACTGATGTTTACCTTATCAATATTACTCCATCTTCTGTAGCTGGCACCTCTCCATATTTTTAACTTTTCAAATCTCAGTTTCGCTATTCTCCTCTTGGCACTTTTGGATGTGTCTGTTTTGTCCTACTTTCAACTCATGAACGAGATAAACTATCTTCACGCACTGCATGATGCATCTTTCTTAGCTATAGCACTGTTCACAAGGGGTATTGTTGTTATGAACCTACCACTCGAAGGCTTCGTATTGCCCGTCATGTGACCTTATTTGAGAATATTTCCTATTATACTACTTCAGATTCAGATCTCTCTTTTGTTCAGCCCCCTTAATTACATTCCACTACTATACCTGTATCAGTGGCACCTGTACCTTTGTTTACTCAATTGACTCTTTCCTTCACTCCAATGGTATCAAACGATAGTGCTCTTGATTCATCCACACCTCCTGGACATCCGCCTACTACATCCCCTTTGCAGCAAGATACTCCTACTGATGTCTCCTCTGCATCTGTGCCAGCTTCTCTCGATGTGACTCCTCCCCCTTGCTGCAATCCTCCATGAGATCGTCATCCTCCTGCTCAGTATGCTTAATATGACACTAGCACATATTCTCCTGAATTTGTCTCTTTTCTTGCTACTATTCACTCTATACATGAACCTAACTCATATTCTGAGGCAGTTAAGTATTCAGAATGGTAACAAGCAATGACTGAAGAGTTGGAGGCTTTTTTTCGGCTAACACTTGAGACCTTGTTCATCTGCCTTCCGGTGTTAAACTGATAAGTTGCAAATGGATTTATAAGGTCAAGACTTGATCTGACAGTTCTATTGAGCGGTACAAAGCTCGTTTTGTAGCTCAGGGATTCTCACAAGAGTATGGTATTGACTATGAAGAGACTTTTTGCTCCTGTTGTAAAAATGACATCCATTCGCACTCTCATTGCTGTTGTGGCAGCAAAACATTAGCATGTGTATCAAATGGATGTTAAAAATATTTTTCTTAATGGCGTCTGTCTCAGACAGTGTACATGTAGTCACCTCCTGGCTTTTTTTGCTCCTCTAAGACATGTATGTCGCATTCAGCATGCTATATATGGTCTCAAACAGTCTTATCGGGCTTGGTTTGAGTGCTTTTGATAATCTCTTCTTTCTATTGGTTTCATTGAGAGCCTAGCTGACTACACTTTATTTTATCGGTTCTCAGCCTCTGGTACAGTTATTCTATTACTTTATGTTGATGACATGATAATCACTAGGAGTGATTCCTCTATCATTACTTCATTAAAGTAGAGCATCTTCAGAGACAATTTGAGATGAAAGATCTTGGATCCCTTCGTTACTTCTTGGGTATTGAGGTTGCTTCCTCCTCTTATGGCTATCTTCTCTCTCAGCGAAAGTACATTGTAGATATTCTTGAGTGTGCTACTCTCAGTGATCCTTCCATTGCTACCACTCCTCTCTCCAGACTAATGGAAATGAACTTGAAGCTTCGACATGATGATGGCAATCTCATATCTCAGCCTACTTGATATAGGGAACTTGTTGAGCATTGGTTTATCTTTCAGCAACACGTCCAGATATTGCCTATGGAGTACATATCTTGAGCCAGTTTGTCAGTAGTCCGACTTCTATTCACCATGCAGCTCTCATTCGGGTTCTTTGATATCTCAGTGGAACTATAACCCAATCATTATTTGTCCCTTCAGACTTGTCTTTGTCTCTTCGTGCATATTCTGATGATGCATGGGCTGATGATCCGGACACTCGGTGTTCTACTATCGGCTTTTGTATTTTTCTGGGATAATCTCTCATCTCATGGCGTAGTAAGCGTCAAGCCATTATCTCTCGTTCTAGTATGAAGTCCGAGTACATGACGTTGGCAGACACTATATTTGAGCTGAAATGGCTTCACACTCTTCTGCGAGATCTTGGTGTCTTTGTTACTACCCACTATCATTTTATACTGTGATAATCAGAGTGTCATCTCCATTTCCACAAATCTGGTCTTTCATGAGTGTACCAAACATATTGAAGTAGATTGTCATGTGGTTCGACAAGAGCATGTTGTTGCAATATTACACTCTCATATGTTGTTTCTAAGGATCAAGTCACAGATTTGTTTACCAATGCTCAGACAATCTCTCAATTTTGTTCCTTCTTATCCAAACTCTCTATGAACATGTGGTGGTCCACACCCATGAGGACGCGGGAGCAGCAGTTTCGGGCCCACCCGAAACACATATGCAGTGAGGCATATGTGCATGCGGGTTTTGTGAAGGCCCAGTTCGGACGTATAAAAGGTAACATCTTCTTTTAGCGTTTTGTAGGGGAAAACATAGAGGAAGAAAAGAGGGTTAGGTAGTTTTTTGAGATAAAAACCATAGTCTTTTCAGATCTAGGATAGAGAGATTTTGAGGAGAGATAAAAGGAGAGAGTTTTTGAGAGATTTTACAAAAGAGAGGTCAATTTCTTTTGGGTAAAAATCAAATTTTTTTTCTTTGAGATGAGCTTGTGGATTGTACAAGTCATCGGTGTTCTCCTTCATAGTAGAATCTCTCCTCACCCCTCCCGTGGACGTAGGCAAGTTTGCCGAACCACGTAAATCTCATGTCTTTATTGTTTTCTGGGTGTTGGCTATTGCTTGTAGGTTCTCTCGAAAATTTAGTCCTAGAACTGATGAGAGGAATAGTGTATATTTCACTTTGTTGAAATATTTCACTTTCTATTCTTGTTTCCTTTGTGAAACGGGAATATAGATGTTAGCTTAAGTTTTTATGAAAATAAAATCTAGGGCTTTCTCTTGGGTTATATCACTTCCGCGGCGTGACGGCGCGACTCTGCGCCTAACACTCTTGATTTTTTAAAATCTAACACTGAGACCCGAAAGCAAGTGAGAATCCATCAATGGGGTTTTTCTGAGTTTTGAGATGGAGAGAGGTACAGCCGTTGAGGGAGATGGAGGCGGAGATGGAGAGGAGCAACATGCACCAGTCTGAAACTTATGTACCCAAGCTTGATCCACCGTGGTAGATGCGAATTTTTCATTTTTATTTTTTCCTTGGGTTTTCGCATATGTAGTCCTCACGTTTTTCATATTTGCAAAACAATCCTTCAATTCTTGGTATTTGCAAATGTACTCTCTAATTCTCTCGCTTTGATTTTTTCTACCTCTTCCACTTAACAATTTTAGTTTTTAAAATAGAAATGGTTGCGGACCTGTTGGAAATTATTGGAAATCTTGATATTGTGTTGTTTAAGAAACAAACATTCTTAAGTTAAGAGCGGTAAAAATACTCGATATTATAGTTTTGAGGGATAATTTTGCAGACATCAACATTGAGATTACAAATATTAAATATTTGAGGGGTATATATGGGAAAAACCCCTTTCTCTTATCACTAGTTACAAACATAAATTCAAGAATAGTATTTAGCCCATGTTCAGTGGACTGATTTGTCAGCTTCAGAACTCCTACTATGGCTTTAGAGTGTGGAATTAACATAACTCTGATAAATGCTAATATGGTTCTTGAGCTGAAGCATAGGTAAACAACAAATTGATATTAAATCCTTATCATGAATAGGGGCAAGCTCTCATATATGCATACAAGATAACCAATGACAAGTAATTATAGGCTAGATACAACATAAAGCCACCTAATGTTATGTACAATGGGCTATATTTGTCTAGGCTATACCTCAATATTTATTGTCTTAATCTTGTGCCAAAAAATTTCCCATAAGGTATAAGGTGTATCATCTATTTATTGCTTTCTTTTGTGATTTGCTTTGAATAACATGAACGTAAACAACCTCACTTGTGTAGAGAGTCGTGATTAAGAAGGTTCCACTTCGCATCGCTTGGTTGTTAGAAAATAGAGAGCACGTGTGGGTGCAGCTTTTTTCCTTTACTGTTTCTTGTTAGGGCTTAGAATCTTGTATTGATAAAATTCTTCGGGTTGGTTTAAAATTTAAAAACAAGAAACAACCTCTTTAGGAAATCAGTATCTTTCTTTTCCTCAGTTTGGAATTTAAGAAAACATCATTAATAAAAAAAAGTAAACAAGCACCTCAGGTTCACTTACCGCACATAATGGACAAATATTTATTTGTTCAAACTACAGTGGCAAGCACATCTACTATTTATTTGAATGTACATCAATTGCTTCCAATGGTGAAAAAAGGGGCAACGGTTATGACCAATCCTTCACAAGAGATATCTAGCATCGCAACACCCTTCAACAACTACCATGGAGTAAAAAACTTTATAAACTCGGTGTAAGAAAAATGAAAATATACAAGGGCTGTTATAGATAGGGAGGAGTGGAATGTGATCATAGGATTTATACTGCTCTGAACATTTGCAAAGAGGATCACATAAGGGGGGGGGGGGGGGGGGAGGGGTGTTGCATTTTTGGGGTTGTGCAAATTACCCAAGTATTCAATGTAATTTTTTTTTCTCTTAGGGAGATGCAGAGGTACATGGGCCATTCAGCTAAGTCTCGAGCAATGATGACACAATTGGAGAACATAGAAATAAGAATGGCATGAAAGTAAAAGAATTAAAGATAAGATTGAGGAAAGTTGAGCATGAAAATATATTTTTGAAAATATGTATCCTCTTCCTTATATTTCTTTGTTTGGTATTTTTTGTAGTAAATATTCAAATATATCGTATGAAAACGTATTGAAATAAATAAGGTCCAATTTATGATTGAAGATTGTTTGGAGATAAGGCTCAGAAGATGGCACAAAAAATCCAAAATATATCCAAACCAAATTGAATAAGAAAAAAGCATCATAGATATGTAGCAGACGTAAGTACCAACATGGGAAAACATCATATCATACTCCCTTTAAAAGTACGAGTTCGGGAAAATCTTTCTATAGTCAATATTATCATTAGTTTTTTTTGAATATCACCTTGTTATCCTAATATATTCTAATTATCTTATCTTTTTTGAATTGGTAATTAAATGATTTGTTCTATTCATAATGAGACTTAACATGTTACTGGATAAAAGATATACGTTTTATATAATTCAAATCCTTTACTTATTTCAGTTCACAGAGAAATCTAAAAAGCATATGCTAACCAGCACCTAAAAGTTTTCGGAGTTTGTAAAAAATATTCTCCAAGTTTTTTAAAATGCAAAGACGTCCCTACAAATTCAAAATTTTATTAAATCATCTTAAAATTACAAAATTTACTTATTTTAATTTAGTGAGAAATATGAAAAACATATGCTAGCTAGAAATTTTTTAACTTTGGAGAAAATATATTGTAAGTTTTAAAAATTATAAAAACACCCATAAAATTAAAAATTTATAAAAAAAAAGACCTTAAAAATTTAAAACCTATAAACACACTAAATTTTTTAAACCTATTATGTTTTATTTTTAGGGTTTCCCTATAAATAGGGATGTGACAGCTGCGTTTTTTCTGTTGCTGTTTCTGATTTTTAAGAGCGATTTTAGCAACGATTTTCAGAGAAAATCTAGCACTTTAAGATCAGAGATCTTAGAGAAAGAGATACCAGTTTGCAGGTATTGTAATCTTCATCAATAATCAAAGAATTTCTGGTGTGGCTCCCGAGGATGTTAGCACGTTTGCCGAACTTTGTTAAATCTTGTGTTCTCTCTTCTTTATTTATTCTTTCCTGCAAGTTTTTTGTTTTGCTGTGATTTCTTGCTAGCTATTCTTTTGACACGAGATCCGAAGGGCACAGGTTGACGATTGTTTCCAACACCCAACACACTTGAAAGTTTTTCAGACTAGTGGATAACATGAGCACGTTGAAGAGAGTAGGACACACTATCTACCTCTCCATGAATTTGTGCATTATCTCCAATTCCTCATTTCTCTTGCCAATTTTCTTCTTACCTTTCTCTTTACCACCAGAGGGAGTAGGAACATTTTTAGGAGTAACTCTAGTAGATGTACGGTTTTTTTTGCAAGTCCGCTTCATCATTGAGATTATCAGTATTGCTGGTTGCATTAGGATTCACTTCCTCTACCTCTTCATCCTCCTCTTCATAGGGCTTGTAGATCTGGCTCGCATGAAAATATCTCTTGCTAAATCTCCTCTAGCATCGTCATCTCCCATGCCTCCGATCACTTCTCATTCAATGCTGAGGTGATCTCTCCTTCAGTTGTCAGCCAACACCTGTAAAGCAGGAGCTGACTCGGCTGCTAGCACATGCTTCTTTACCGCCATCATATGCTCGTCCATAATGACGGTTTTGCCCTTCCAACACCACTATAAATAAGAGGTGTTGTTCTAACATTAAAAGAGACTTTTACTACTTCTGACTTTTAACTGGTTCTGTGATCTGCATATTATATTGCACCCACAAGAACTCATCTTATGTCTTAAGTATTTCTTTGAATATCATTGTCGATTTTTCTCTGATACTACAAAACAAATGTTAGCACATAATACATATAACATATAATATTTGTTATCATCAAAATAAACATATCTTGGGGTTAAGATTCCTAACACTACTCACAACAACGGTGCCGGGGAGATATCGATGTTAGGGTTCAGGGAAGGGAAGAAGGATGAGAGGAGGAGGAGCAGCAACACCGGCGTTGGTGATGGTGCTAGGGAAGGAGGACGTAGGTTTGAGGTGTTGGGTCTTGTATTGAGATATGAATATGTGCTTTTTTGATGGTGAATAGCGTAGGAGGAGAGGAAGAGAGGAGAGAGGAGTAGTCAATGAAAGTTAGAATTAGGAGAGAAGAGGAGAAGATGAGAGAGGAGTAGATGAAGGGGCTTTTAGTGGAAGGAGACGGTAAAATGAGGACCCAGTAAAATACAATTTTTAAAACCAATACATAATAGAATTAATACGGAGAGTCATGACGCATCATGCTTTGATTTTTAGAGCATTGATTCCAAAATAAAAATAAATTATAGTTGTAGCTGTACTTTTAATGTAGAACATTTTATGAATTCTGCCTGCAGACAGACCATTAGGGGCTGTTTGGTTGTATGTTTTTACCATGTAAAAGGATGTAAAGTGTAAAAAAGTGGGTCCCATTTTTACCATGTAAAAGGATGTAAAGTGTAAAAAAGTGGGTCCCAATGTCAGCTTTCATCACTTTCAATTGTTTGTTAGGATGTAAAGTGTAAAAAAGTGGGTCCCAATGTCAGCTTTCATCACTTTCAATTGTTTGTTTGTAGTTTGTGAAAATAGTGTAAAGTGATTTCATATACTGATGTGGTTTGTAAAGTGATTTCATAAAAAAAAGACACGACTTTAGGAGAAAGCTGACATTGAAGTTAGGAAAAAAAAATAATTAATTCCAACCAATATGATCATTTGAGTAGGGACCACTTTTTACACTCTCCAAACAAAAAATTAAAGTTACATTTGCAAACCAAACAAGCAATTTACGATTCCAATAAAAAACAAACAAAGAAAAATATAAAAGTAAAATTGATGAGGTGAAAAACAACTTTCCAAGTTGTGTCATAAATACACAACTTTACCAACAACAACCAAACAACCCCTTAACACCCTTTAAAAAAAAAAATCTGGCAGCTGTATATCCAACGAAAGCAAAACGGTTATGCCACGTCATCCTCTCTATCTCTATATCTCTCCACTTAACTCTAGTAGTCCACTGTCCAATTTCTCTTTGATGAAGAACCTATCGATCTCGATGTGTCTCCCTCTTCTCTCTTCTCTCTCTCTGCAATGGAGGTGAGCATCACCGCCAAGCCCAAAACCCTAGCTTCTTCCCTACCCCTATCCTCCCAATTCCAGCTCCCCGCGTCAATCCGCAGACAATTCCTCGGATGCGGAGCGCACCTGAGGCCCAGCGGCCTCCGATCCCGGGCCAGAAAGAGGGAATTAGGGTTTCGAGTCCAGTCTCCGAGGTGCTTGTTGAGCAATCCGATGGACGAGGGCTCGATTCTCGCGGTCGCTGCCGCAGTCGCGACCTTGGCGACGATGCATCTTGTGTACATGAATTATAAGAAAGCGAAGCGTGGTGATGCTGCCAAAGTGAGTTAATCTCAATTTTTTTTTTGTGTTCTTGATGGTTGATTTTGATGTGGAGTTCCTTGAATGGGAAACACGTGCTGTTTTCGAGCTCGCAATTTGCTAATTGAGAGCATGCGTTAGGGCTTAATTAGAATGATTTGAGTTTGACTTATCTAGAACTTGCGGTTGGATTATGATATCTTGCGTTAGAAGAGGCTCTGAGAAATGCCCACTTTGTATGAATGTTTGTTGTACTTGTTCTCACCTAGGAGCTGGACAGGTACTACAGTCCAATGTATGTGCGGCCGAGGAAAGTGCACAGTGCAATGTAAGATTTTTCTCGTGCTTAGCATTATACATATGTGGTTGTAGCAGGCAAGTGATACTGTACTCTGGTTCGAGGACCAGAGTACAATCATAGGCCATGTTCTATACTAATTTGAATTCGGTAATATCACGCCGTAAGAACCTCACATCAAAAAGAAATATAAAAGGTAAAGACTATTAAATGAGAGTAAGCAAGCTAATAAATTCATGGTTGTTGGTTTAGACCAAAGCTAGATCAACGCACAGATGATGGATTTTGCCGTAGATTGCTCAGAAGACGTAGAACAGTCTGGTTTGCAGCTCATATGGTGGAAAATCTAATTACAGCAGCGGTCATGTTGCAACTCAATGGTTGCCGGCATTGACCAAGTCGTTGAAGGGCACATGATATCCTATGGATTTTGACACATACTTACAAATGTGGGGAGAGATTGTAGGGTATCCTTATATAAGTATAGTCCCCCAGAAAGATTAAGAAAAGATGGTAGGGTATTCTTATATGAGTATAGTCCCCCAGAAAGATTAAGAAAGAGTGATCGATTTAAATAGGTGGTTGGAAGTACTTAAGAGTTTAATGTTTTGGATTTATTTGGCTCTGGACCTATGTTTCTCCTCAGGTCATCCGATCATCTCACAAACTCTCAAAAAATTCTAGAAGAAAACAAAAGTAAGTGTAGGTCAGAACCCTCATGCTAAGAAGGAAGGGAAGGGTATTCAGGATCATACTTCAGTGAAGGGCACATGATATCCTGTGGATGTTGACACTTGCATACAAACATAGGGGGAGAGTGTAGGGTATTCATGTATGAGTTTGGTCCCCCAGAAAGACTAAGAAATAGTGATGGATTTAAATTAATGGTCGGGAAGTACTGAATGTTTTAATTTTTTGGATTTATTTGGGTCCAGACTTATGTTTAAGGTCCATTTAACTCCTCAGGTCATCCGATTATCTCTCAAAATCTCAAAGAATTCTAGAAGAAGACAAAAATCTAGATTGAAACCCTCATGCTAGGGAGGAAAGTAAGGATATTTACGATCATACATTTAAATTAAGATTTAAGGGCGATATGTAAGTAATCAAAGAGCGATAATATCATAAAATGTGAACCTTCTTCACCAACAGATGGGGTTTTTTTTTTATCAATGGGGAGTTTGTTTTCTATGTACTTCCTTGTATGTTGTATCAGATTAGCGGAAAGGTTACTCCTCTCGAGATCTCATGTTGCATTTTGAATTTTGGCAGAAGAGTTAGGATTCTATGGTTAACGAAGACCCCAAGTCTCTCCCCATTATGCAGTCAGGTTTTCCTGAATCTTGTTAAAATCTTGATTTTTCTGGTTTCTTTCATCTTTTGTATTTGTTAATATATTTGCATACATTGATCCACGATGTTGATTGGGTGGTTGGTGGAGATGGGGGGACTCCTCCTTTGAGAGCTTAAAAGAAGCTTTTCAATTTTTGTTTCATAGTGAGGAAAATAGAGAAAACCCTAATTCCTTATTATGAAATCTCTTGGGCTTATATAGGCCCCTACAAACACAACTTACAAATAACCCCATTCATATTATTAATATGTCAACACTCCTCCTCAAAATGGACGAAAGATATCCACTAAGCCCATCTTGTCACATTCTTTAATCATCTCTACCGAGCTAAGTCCTTTAGTCAGACAGTCTGCTACATGATCCTTAGTTAGAACATGACTTAACTCTAGTAGTCCACTGTCCAATTTCTCTTTGATGAAGAACCTATCGATCTCGATGTGTTTGGTTCTCTTCTCTCTTCTCTCTCTGCAATGGAGGTGAGCATCACCGCCAAGCACAAAACCCTAGCTTCTTCCCTATACCTATCTTCCCAATTCCAGCTCCCCGTGTCAATCCGCAGACAATTCCTCGGATGCGGAGTGCACCTGAGGCCCAGCGGCCTCCGATCCCGGGCCAGAAAGAGGGAATTAGGGTTTCGAGTCCAGTCTCCGAGGTGCTTGTTGAGCAATCCGATGGACGAGGGCTCGATTCTCGCGGTCGCTGCCGCAGTCGCGACCTTGGCGACGATGCATCTTGTGTACATGAATTATAAGAAAGCGAAGCGTGGTGATGCTGCCAAAGTGAGTTAATCTCAATTTTTTTTTTGTGTTCTTGATGGTTGATTTTGATGTGGAGTTCCTTGAATGGGAAACACGTGCTGTTTTCGAGCTCGCAATTTGCTAATTGAGAGCATGCGTTAGGGCTTAATTAGAATGATTTGAGTTTGACTTATCTAGAACTTGCGGTTGGATTATGATATCTTGCGTTAGAAGAGGCTCTGAGAAATGCCCACTTTGTATGAATGTTTGTTGTACTTGTTCTCACCTAGGAGCTGGACAGGTACTACAGTCCAATGTATGTGCGGCCGAGGAAAGTGCACAGTGCAATGTAAGATTTTTCTCGTGCTTAGCATTATACATATGTGGTTGGAGCAGGCAAGTGATACTGTACTCTGGTTCCAGGACCAAGAGTACAATCATAGGCCATGTTCTATACTAATTTGAATTCGGTAATATCACGCCGTAAGAACCTCACATCAAAAAGAAATATAAAAGGTAAAGACTATTAAATGAGAGTAAGCAAGCTAATAAATTCATGGTTGTTGGTTTAGACCAAAACTAGACCAAAACTAGATCAACGCACAGATGATGGATTTTGCCATAGATTGCTCAGAAGACATAGAACAGTCTGGTTTGCAGCTCATATGGTGGAAAATCTAATTACAGCAGCGGTCATGTTGCAACTCAATGGTTGCCGGCATTGACCAAGTCGTTTAAGGGCACATGATATCCTATGGATTTTGACACATACTTACAAATGTGGGGAGAGATTGTAGGGTATTCTTATATAAGTATAGTCCCCCA
This sequence comes from Asparagus officinalis, assembly GCF_001876935.1. Classification (NCBI taxonomy): domain Eukaryota; kingdom Viridiplantae; phylum Streptophyta; class Magnoliopsida; order Asparagales; family Asparagaceae; genus Asparagus; species Asparagus officinalis. The sequence continues at coordinate 130,797,571 of NC_033797.1, read as the reverse complement.
GAAAGATTAAGAAAAGATTGTAGGGTATTCTTATATGAGTATAGTCCCCCAGAAAGATTAAGAAAGAGTGATCGATTTAAATAGGTGGTTGGAAGTACTTAAGAGTTTAATGTTTTGGATTTTTTTGGCTCTGGACCTATGTTTCTCCTCAGGTCATCCGATCATCTCACAAACTCTCAAAAAATTCTAGAAGAAAACAAAAGTAAGTGTAGATCAGAACCCTCATGCTAAGAAGGAAGGGAAGGATATTTAGGATCATACTTCAGTGAAGGGCACATGATATCCTGTGGATGTTGACACTTGCATACAAACATAGGGGGAGAGTGTAGGGTATTCATGTATGAGTTTGGTCCCCCAGAAAGACTTAAGAAATAGTGATGGATTTAAATTAATGGTCGGGAAGTACCTAATGTTTTAAATTTTTGGATTTATTTGGGTCCAGACTTATGTTTAAGGTCCATTTAACTCCTCAGGTCATCCGATTATCTCTCAAAATCTCAAAGAATTCTAGAAGAAGACAAAAATCTAGATTGAAACCCTCATGCTAGGGAGGAAAGTAAGGATATTTACGATCATACATTTAAATTAAGATTTAAGGGCGATATGTAAGTAATCAAAGAGCGATAATATCATAAAATGTGAACCTTCTTCACCAACAGATGGGGTTTTTTTTTATCAATGGGGAGTTTGTTTTCTATGTACTTCCTTGTATGTTGTATCAGATTAGCGGAAAGGTTACTCCTCTCGAGATCTCATGTTGCATTTTGAATTTTGGCAGAAGAGTTAGGATTCTATGGTTAACGAAGACCCCAAGTCTCTCCCCATTATGCAGTCAGGTTTTCCTGAATCTTGTTAAAATCTTGATTTTTCTGGTTTCTTTCATCTTTTGTATTTGTTAATATATTTGCATACATTGATCCACGATGTTGATTGGGTGGTTGGTGGAGATGGGGGGACTCCTCCTTTGAGAGCTTAAAAGAAGCTTTTCAATTTTTGTTTCATAGTTGACTTTTCTACTCTAAAAAACAGCTTTTATGCACTTGGCTAGCAAATATTATACATTTATGATCCTTATAATGATTTTGTTTGATCAAATAGTTAACACCATACTTTATTATAATCCTTATATAGCTTAAAAACGTCAATAACCTAGAAAAATACCATTATTGCTTAAATTTGATCCAATTTACATTCCGTAGGCTTAAAATTGTATTTATTGAAATTGAATTTTAAATATGGTCTCTAGCTAGATAATAGAATAATGACATTTAGTATAGAGTATCTACTAATTAACATAAAATATAATGCCAACATGGCCTGGTGCAACAGGAAAGGTCGGTGTTGGATTTTGGGAGACTTGGTTCATGCTAGGAGCCCAGGTCATAGGAAAACTTAAAATATAGTAGCTTCTTTTTCTTAAAAAAAAATGAATGTAAATTTTCTGCTTTCTAGCAAGTTGAAAGTTGAAACTCAATATCATTTGAGAGAAAATAGGTGCTTTGTCAATGTGTTTCGTTAATGTGAAGAAATCATTGTTTATTCTTACTTTTTAATTTTCTATTTGCCATGAATAAGGTATTTGTATAGAGCATCATGTTGCTACGACCTAACTTCCATTTTTCTGCTACTATATAGTTTTCAGATGATGGAAATGTAGATGTGATGGTTAATAGAGAGCTTTGTAAACTAGACGAGGATATCTTGGAACATGAAGCTGTTGGAAACCAGCCACAGAGTAGTGAAAACCGTTGTAAAATCCCCTTTGAAAAAGGCAATGCATTTTTGAGAAGAGAAAATATGTTGCATGAGGAAGTTTATGATTCTGATGTAAAGGATGTTAAGCAGCTGGTGATTGAGAAAGCTGGTTTGTTGGGGGAAGAAAGTCTTATTAATGAAGTGCAACCGGGTCTTGAACTTAATTATCCCCCTACTTGTAGTGAATTGCCTGGAGTGGATGGATTTGTTGCTTTGACTTCTTCTTTAGCGAAGAATGAGCTAAAAGCAGTACAAGAAGGTGATGCCACTGCGAAAATGCCAAATTGTTTGTTACAAAATGAGGGAGGCATGTCGGATGCCATTTCACCCATAGTTGTAACTGAACCTTTTATTGAAAAGAAAAGTGGCAATACCAATCAGAATACATATGAGCTTGGGCATATTGCAACTAAGCATGGCGAAACTCTTATTTCAAGCAATGTTGGGCCTTTGGCACAGCCTACTGGAGAAGTTTCTAGTTACAAAGGAAAAAGACAGCCTCTTGTGAAGTCTATGTCCCGCCTCAACTACTCGAGTATCAAACCACGTGACCTCACTGTCAGTCAGCTAGGGACTGCTCTGGCGGGTGCAAATATCCTTGCAAAACGCTCTCCTCTTACTGCAGGTTATGCTTAGAACGTATGCAATATTTATCTTCCACAGTTTTTGAGTTTTATATCATTATTTCCTTTGATCCACATTGCATGTTTTCATTTACTTCAACATCAAATTAAATAACATGCGAACTTTTCCGATTATTAGAAGGGCAAACTCTAATTGGATGCTTAAAGGAAAGTGCAGTGAGCCAAGGAAATGAATTGATCGAAGTCCAAGACATCACCAGACACACTAAAACTTTCAAGAATAAAATTAACTATGGAGATTTCTACACTCCCCCTCTACGAAATGGGTTCCCAAGAGATGTAAATGGTTCAACCACATACTTAAGAACCTATGATCGCCTTCTAAGGGATGGAAGGTATCACTTAACTTTCCTACTCTGGTTGTTTATAATTGTGAATGTAAAGTCTGATGCTCTCTCTATCTCATTATTGATTAAGAGGTTAACGTGTCAAGAGGTTGTATTAATCTGGTAGTTCATCGAATCCATCATTTGGTTAGAATCATTTTCAACTGATACGTACAACCACGTGACCCTGGATTAACCAGGTTGGGGGACTGTATAGACTTGCTGGAAAGAATTGAAAGCAAGGGATTGCTGGATATGGACAAGGTGAGTTCTTTGTCTTGCATCCGTTTTATTTCCATTTGATTCATTTGTTTCACTTGCTACTTGTTTCTAGACTAAACACATTCTCTGTTGTCAGGTTCATCACATGAAATTTCTGAAGTCTTGCAAGAGTCAGAAGGCAATTAAAGAAGCCTTCCGCTTTTGCAAACTGATTCAGAAACCAACATTGAGCACATTCAATATGCTTTTATCAGTTTGTGCAAGTGCGCAGGATTTTGATGGTATGTTATTTCATGTTTAGGGTTTGTAACTTCAGAAATCAAATGTGGCCCATAGTGTACTCATGTAGTTCAAAATTCCTATCTTTATTTTTTATTTAGGAGCTTTTCAAGCTATGCTTCTAGTCAAGGAGGCTGGGCTCAATCCTGACTGCAAGCTTTATACCACACTTATTTCAACATGTGCAAAGAGTGGCAAAGTTGATGCAATGTTTGAAGTATGATAGCTAACTAATCTTTTATACAACAAGGAAACAATTTCGTTATACTTTAGTCCATTCTTCTTCTTCTTTTTCGTACTAGATCAAGTTCATTTTTTTCGATTATGAAAACTTGAGTAATATAAGGTCAAAATTAGTGCATTTCTGTTCTGGTCTTATTATTTTGTACACTGTTTTGCTGGTTGCTGCTGTTCTAAATTCAAGTAACAGTTAAAACATAAGGTTTATTGAAGGTGTATCAATTGGGATTCAACCCAATGCAGTTTGGTATTTGAGAAACAATATCTTAAGACAGTTTGTTACTAGTTTTATAGTTTTATACACCTCAATGATAGAAGGCTTGTTAAGTAAAATGTGCAGTGCGAGGAGAATTTTTTTTAAAAACCATTTTTGAAAAATTTTTTAGTGAAATTGGTCGTTTTTTTAAAATGTTTAGCGAAATCGACCTCTTTTTGGCCACGTCATCTCGTCTGGCCAAAAAGAGGTCGATTTTGCAAAATATCGATTTTAAAATACATGGGGCTAGTAGTCCCATGTAATTAGCGGTTGCTAATTATGGTTAATCTGAAATTGTTGTCCCGTGTACTTTGTGCTAAAATGGTTAAGGTTAATTATTTAATTAACGAGAACTAATTTCACGGGATTACTAGTCCCATGTATTTTAAAGTTGATAGTCTGCAAAATCGACGTCTTTTTGGCCAGCAGGCCAAAAAGAGGTCGATTTTGCTAATATTTTCACAAAAGTATCGATTTTGCTAATTATTATTTTAAAAAGGTCTTTTTAGTGCGAAGCATGGGGCTGTGCTGCATGGCATGGTGCGGGACAGAGACTCATAAAAGACCCGGAGTCATGGAATGAAAATTGTTAGATATAGGTAGGTTACAGACATAACTATAAAATAACAAGATCTCAAGATGCTAATCCATGAAAATATGATATGAGAAATGCAAAAGAATTTGAATACTTGAGAACAAGGGTGACCCATGAAAGTATGTCAGCCTTTTGCACACAGTAAATGTAAGAAAAGAATTATTATGAGCAATGAATATGGTAGCCCCAGCATGTGGTAGTGCAACATAGATGGATTATATATAATAAATTTCTAATGATGTCATACACGTCCATGCACCAGGACACTGAATTTCAACTTTAACTCTCTTCAATCACGCAAATAAGCTAGCTATCTGTCATGCATATTGATACCAACTAATGTTGTATTGATAAAAATTCAGTTTTTCAAAATGTAAAGTTAAATAAGATGGGTAAATAAAGTGAAACAAATATCCCTATCATTTATCCCTGACGATTAGCAAGCTTTCCTCATTTGACACACATTATTTCATGATAACACATACATTTAGGGCAATCTTAAGGAAAAAGACTCCTTTCCATTCTCATTCTTTGAACATTTTTGAATTCATCTCCTTCCCATATCTATCAGTTGTTTTTTTACCATCGTATCTGAAAAATTGAAACACCTGATAAATTGTGAGAATCCCTAACAAAATAAGATTCATGGTCATTGTCACATCTTCATTATTTTGTATGTCCAACCTTGAAGGGGTGTATGTGGCGCCACATTCAAACTTTAGAAACTCCACGAATTAATAAACTTTTCAACTGACTATGAACATGACGTCATCCCCATCTGAGTGGATGTCAGATAGGTTCCTGTGAACGAGAGAGTCCTATCCCTCAAAATTGGATGGTGGGCAGTTTGCAGTCGAATGGCAGTTGAAGCAAAACGAGTGCAGTCGAGTTTAAGTACATTAGAAGGGGAAGGGGGGAAGTGTACGCTTTTCAAGTTACTGTCATTTATTTATGTTTTTTGTGGTTAAACCTGGAGTTATGCCTATGTATCCATATGTGATTTTGTTACATATACAACCTTCTATTATAGTTTATTAGCACATACATCCATAAAAAGTTGAAGTTTATATCTCTTCTCTTGTACCTACTGCTCATTGATATTTGCAAGCTTCCTTGTGCATTCATTTCTGATTTCTATATGTCCACTAATCCATTGAAGAGCCCTAAATTAATTTTAATGTATGGATTCACTTTCAAAACTTTAACTTGCTTAACCCAGTCTCTGAGAAGCATGTTATGGCATATGAGTTACTTGTTCATGTTTTCATCTAACTGTTACTTGGTTTTTTTCATTAATTGCTCTAATATCCATTGAGTGACAAGCATTTTCCTAGATTTTTCATGAAATGGTAAATGCTGGAGTGGATCCGAACCTCCATACTTATGGTGCACTTATTGATGGTTGTGCAAGAGCTGGACAAGTGGCCAAAGCATTTGGTGCTTACGGAATTATGAGATCCAAGGTATGGCTGTCATCAAGTATCTAATATTTATTTTACATCGTTCTAGATTCTATTTGTGTCATCAGGACACGTGCAGATTAGTCATTTGTAAGTTCATGATGGTGTCAGAGACATTTTCTGCACACTTACTATGGTCTTTTGTGCAGTAGAAGGTGCAGCCAGATCGAGTTATATTTAACGCGCTTATTACTGCATGCGGTCAGTCAGGAGCTGTTGATCGTGCTTTTGACGTTTTGGCGGAGATGAGGGCTGAGGCTAAACCGATAGACCCCGATCATGTAACTGTTGGTGCTCTGATGAAGACGTGCATCCAAGCTGGTCAGGTACTACTTAAGCTATATAAATCTGGTTAACTTCAACCATAAACTACGCGTAGTTGATATCTTGTCTCTCAGGAACAGGAACATCACAGTCCCAAGCTTTTGGCTTGCTAAAAGAATCTTTTTTTCGGGTCAACTCTTCTAAGGCTGCATCCTTTGTTAAAACTTTCTGTGAAGTCCAAATAGTTGATATTCTGCATTCATCTTTGCTAACATTGTTATTTTTTTAGGTTGATCGTGTTCGAGCAGTTTATGAAATGCTTCATAAATATAACATTAAGGGGACTCCAGATGTTTATACAATTGCGGTCAAGAGCTGTAGCGAGACAGGTGACTTGGAATTTGCTCTAAGCATCTACAGCGACATGAAAAAGAATGGTGTTGTACCTGATGAGGTAATAATTCAGCACCTGATGGATATGCCAATGCCTTAATTTATAACTTTCTAACCTTATGATTCTACTTGTCTAATATTTATCCATGTAGATGACATGCCAATGCCTTACGTTGTAACTTTCTAGACATATGATTATGGATATCAGCTTAGTTTCTGATTTTCTAGTATTATTGAATGTAGATGTTCCTCAGCACATTAATAGATGTTGCCGGGCATGCTGGAAAAGTTGATACTGCCTTTGAAATCCTGCAAGATGCAAGAAGCAAAAGAATGCAACTTGGAAATGTCACGTATAGCTCACTGATGGGAGCCTGCTGCAATGTATGTACTGTAATATATTTTTTTTGCCAAGTGAAAATGTAATAGTTCTGTACTTTCGATGGTTTATACGTTTTAGAGTATTCCTGTAAGCAAAAGCGGCTATGTGAGCAACACCTAACAAGCATTTTTCTTTTTCAAAATTTTAAGCCGTAAGAGGATTTAATTTTAACAACATGAACCATTCTGCATTCATCACTAGATTTTTCATTGAAATTTTCAAATATCTACATGTAAAGAATTTGTACAATATTAACTGAGCTAATCGCTTGTTTCAGGCAAACAATTGGCAGAAAGCACTGGAGTTGTATGAAGAAATTAAGGCTATCAAGTTACTTCCAACAGTTTCAACACTGAATGCGTTAGTCACCTCCTTATGTATGTCTCTTCTCTAGTGAGCTGTATGCTATATTTATCACTTAATTTCATAAAACATGAATACGGCACTATGTGCACTAACTGTTACTGAAGTAATTTGTAAACAGTAACCTGTTTCAAAATTGAGAATTTGGCAATACTTTCTTATGGTTCCTGTTATCTTTGCTTATTGAACTCTCAAAATTAGGTTACTTCTCCATTTTGCTAAAGGTTTTAATATCAGTTGCTTTTTCCGATAGTCAATTTTATTATGAGTTTCATGTCTATTTTCTGAATGGATGGAAAATCACTTCTTTCCATGACATGCTCTTATTTTGCTTCTCACCTGTGTATTGAGTAGGATAGGTGAAATTTTATAGTGATACAGCCATGTTCCTGCTGCTTTGGGTTAAATTCATGGAAAAATAATGGCATAGAAACCTGATCCAAATCCGACCTGAATTAGATCAACTGAGTGGATCCAATCAGTTTTGGAACAGAGCTAAATCTGGACTCCTGAAGTGCTAGGGTGAGCCACGTCACTGGGAGGATGCAGGAACGGCGTGAAAATTGTGAAGGAGCAGCCAATGTGGGATGCAAGAAGCTGCATACTCGGTTGTACAAGCCTAACCCAAATTTGGGTGAGGGGTTGGATGTTCAAGTTTTTGGCTGGACCAAAGGCTGGGATCTATTATTGGAGAGCAAGTGATATAGACCAACTTTTATACAGATCACAAAAAGGCAGTTGAAGTAAAAAGGAGAAAACAGTTAGAGAAACATGCTTCAATTTCTAGACCTCTTCAAACATTTGACCCTCCCCACTTTGACTAGTGAACAGTCTAAAGTACCTTATCATTTGTAAAAGCTTTCCTCTGCTTCTTTCTAAGGTTTTAAATGTCGGATGTCGGGTTCATGTTGGACGACTAAAAGTCACGTCGGATAGCGGAAATCGGGGATATGTCGGGGTATATGTAGTAAACTTCGGATTGTCTTATCGGATGGTGTGCATATGTATGATATAATGTCTTAAATGCAATCTATGCTTACTTCATGAATTCTATAGTCTAAACATACAAAAAGGTGAATAACATGTGATTTTTGGGAAGTACCTATTACTCAGATAGTCAAATATTTTGAAGTTTATCTAGTTTTCAAATAACCAAACATATTGAATTAAAAAATCTGAATATGAACATCAATTAAAACGAAATTTAGAGAAAGAGAGAGGGAGATTGAGACTGTAAGGTGAATAACATGTGATTTTTGGGAAGTACCTATTACTCAGATAGTCAAATATTTTGAAGTTTATCTAGTTTTCAAATAACCAAACATATTGAATTAAAAAATCTGAATATGAACATCAATTAAAACGAAATTTAGAGAAAGAGAGAGGGAGATTGAGACTGTAAGACAGTCAAACCCTAGTTTTCCAACTTCTAATCTTGACGTTGAAGCCCCTGAAATAGAGGTAGAGAGCTTGAGAGATAGGTAGAG
>NC_033797.1:130761559-130788789 GCF_001876935.1 Asparagus officinalis | reverse complement strand
TAGTGGTGACCAGGTGTTCTATGAATGGGTTTGGGTTGGGTGGTTCACTAATTTGAAACCCGTTAGCCCAAATATGCCCAAATCAAAAACTTTGCCCAGAGTCCATATCGGGCGGAATTTCAGACCATAAATTACGCCTGATATATCTATAAGCTTAATCGCAATATTCCTGACATGAGGCCTGAGACCCAAAACAGCATGTCAACATACACCTTTGAAATTGTCAAGTCATGGCGACATGGTGGCTGACATTTAAAACACTGATCACTATATTTTTAGAATACTGATAGTATCCTTATCTCCTCTCCTCTCACGCTTCGTTTGGTATGCGGGAATGAGGTGGAATGGAATAAATATTCCCACTTCCCATTCTCATGTATAAAACAAAAGTTTTTAAAAGTTGGAATGCACATTTCCTAGGAATGGCCATTCCCACCTTATGTGGGATTGAGCATTCCCACGAAGTTGTCATGGAACGGGCATAAGTGGGAACCAAATAAAAGACATAGCTTCCAGATATGCCTATTCCCACTTTAGCCTCTAATTGCACCCAAACGTGAGAATAGGAATGAACATCCCATTCGCAAACTTATTCCATTCTATTCCATTCATTGTTTCATTCCATACTCACTTCACTCAGTTCCCGCGTACTAAACAATACATCATTATCTTTTCTCTCTTTAGCATAATTGTTGAGAGAATATATTTTTATTATAAATATGATCAGAATTCTTTTCATTTAAGTCGGGACAGTGGTTGGGAGCTTGGGTTTGGGCCAGATCAAAGATTAAGATCTAGTTCTTGTATAGCTAGACAGATCAGGTGGTTGAGCTTCATTCTCAAGTATGACAAGTTCTATGGTGTTGGTGCAAATTAAGGAACAGTACTTTAACCTAATTAAACATGAATTTGGCAAAGGTTGCAAAGGATTTCATCTTCTTACTTGGTGAACAAATTTTGTGTAATAGTCGAAGTCCAGGAATTTGCAGCTGCAGCACAAACTATGTCTCCAGAATCATGGATTCTGAACTTGTTTGTGTGAACATTTTTTTCATCTGACTCAAGTCTTTACCAATAGGAAAAAAAGGGTTGGTGTACTCCTATATTATTTCAAGTTTTTCCCTCACATCCGTGCATGCGTTTGCAAAGACTGCCGTCTGAAGTTTCCTTCTTGAGAAATTGGTTAACATTGGATCTAAGGACTTTTAAACTATACTGTACCCTTGGGCATTGCATCTCGTCGCTTATGTAATTTTTTTCAAATCATGTTAATTTATGAATTCTATAGTCTAAACATAAAAAAAGGTGAATAACATGTGATTTTTGGGAAGTACCTATTACTCAGATAGTCAAATATTTTGAAGTTTATCTAGTTTTCATAACCAAACAGGTGTTCTATGAATGGGTTTGGGTTGGGTGGTTCACTAATTTGAAACCCGTTAGCCCAAATATGCCCAAATCAAAAACTTTGCCCAGAGTCCATATCGGGCGGAATTTCAGACCATAAATTACGCCTGATATATCTATAAGCTTAATCGCAATATTCCTGACATAGTGGTGACCAGGTGTTCTATGAATGGGTTTGGGTTGGGTGGTTCACTAATTTGAAACCCGTTAGCCCAAATATGCCCAAATCAAAAACTTTGCCCAGAGTCCATATCGGGCGGAATTTCAGACCATAAATTACGCCTGATATATCTATAAGCTTAATCGCAATATTCCTGACATGAGGCCTGAGACCCAAAACAGCATGTCAACATACACCTTTGAAATTGTCAAGTCATGGCGACATGGTGGCTGACATTTAAAACACTGATCACTATATTTTTAGAATACTGATAGTATCCTTATCTCCTCTCCTCTCACGCTTCGTTTGGTATGCGGGAATGAGGTGGAATGGAATAAATATTCCCACTTCCCATTCTCATGTATAAAACAAAAGTTTTTAAAAGTTGGAATGCACATTTCCTAGGAATGGCCATTCCCACCTTATGTGGGATTGAGCATTCCCACGAAGTTGTCATGGAACGGGCATAAGTGGGAACCAAATAAAAGACATAGCTTCCAGATATGCCTATTCCCACTTTAGCCTCTAATTGCACCCAAACGTGAGAATAGGAATGAACATCCCATTCGCAAACTTATTCCATTCTATTCCATTCATTGTTTCATTCCATACTCACTTCACTCAGTTCCCGCGTACTAAACAATACATCATTATCTTTTCTCTCTTTAGCATAATTGTTGAGAGAATATATTTTTATTATAAATATGATCAGAATTCTTTTCATTTAAGTCGGGACAGTGGTTGGGAGCTTGGGTTTGGGCCAGATCAAAGATTAAGATCTAGTTCTTGTATAGCTAGACAGATCAGGTGGTTGAGCTTCATTCTCAAGTATGACAAGTTCTATGGTGTTGGTGCAAATTAAGGAACAGTACTTTAACCTAATTAAACATGAATTTGGCAAAGGTTGCAAAGGATTTCATCTTCTTACTTGGTGAACAAATTTTGTGTAATAGTCGAAGTCCAGGAATTTGCAGCTGCAGCACAAACTATGTCTCCAGAATCATGGATTCTGAACTTGTTTGTGTGAACATTTTTTTCATCTGACTCAAGTCTTTACCAATAGGAAAAAAAGGGTTGGTGTACTCCTATATTATTTCAAGTTTTTCCCTCACATCCGTGCATGCGTTTGCAAAGACTGCCGTCTGAAGTTTCCTTCTTGAGAAATTGGTTAACATTGGATCTAAGGACTTTTAAACTATACTGTACCCTTGGGCATTGCATCTCGTCGCTTATGTAATTTTTTTCAAATCATGTTAATTTACTGGGCTATATGAAATTCTTCATCAGCTTACAATTTGTATGCAGGTGATGGTGATCAGTTACTAAAATCTGTTGAAGTCCTTGATGAATTGAAGCAAGCAGGAGTGCAACCAAATACTATCACATATTCCATTCTTATAGTAGCATGTGAAAAGTAATATATCAGACTTGGTACTATTTACTTGAGTATGACCATCTGATTTTAATTTTCTAGAGTTATAGGAAAGATGAAGCTGAATTGGGCTTTACAATCTTCTCAAAAGCCAAAGAGGACGGTATCCCCCCTAACCAGATCATGTGTCGGTGCTTGACAGGTAAGATCAGGAGCACGTTTGATCAACTTTGCCAAAGTCGTAGGCATTTTTCTCTAAAAGCATTTCTCATTAAATCAACCTGATCTATCAACTTGTTCTTTCTTTTCTTTATTTATTTTTTTCTTGTTTATTTGAATCATATTTATTGTGGGTAGAACTCTTGTTTGATTATCTTTTTCCTTTTGATGATTTTTTCTCTTATACATATTAATTATAGACCATGATGACTAGTCTCTACTCTTTCTAGGTTTATGCTTAAAGAGTTTGGAGAAGGCTCATTCTCTTGGCGAGCCTATTGTCACTTTCAACTCGGGGAAACCACAGATAGATAGTAAATGGTATCAAGTTCTCTAATTGGAGTAATTTGCCAATATTTGTTTCTGAAAGAAATTACATTTTTTGGTGGTGTAGCGGGCAGTCAGGTGCTTTAGGATATTAATTTTTTATGTAAATCTTTACATAATGGCACACTTCTAAGATCCAAAGGTTTGTATTCAGATTTACTCTCAAGGATTACATTTATGATTGAAAAACCATTGTTACTAGTTAAATGTCAGATCTATGATTGGAGCTCTTGTCAATGGCTTCAAGCCCTCAAAGTCTGATGGTTTACTATGTGCGCCTCAGGCTTATTAAAAGACTTGGAGGCTGTTTCAAACCTTTTCTTTTCTTGATAAGGGGTATTGGGAGTGATGGGAGTATTGGGCCCCATAGGCCTTGCTCCTAATGAAACAGCTGGTACTGAAAAAGTAAAGCTACATGTAGCACACTGAACCTATCATGCAAAATCTTTCATTGTACCATTTATTAGATTAAACTAGGGGCTTCATGACTGACGTATAATTAGCAACCAGTCTCGAATAGATTTCTCAGTATAGTCTTTACTGTCTGTTCACAAGTTGTTCAGTTCAGTTCAAATGTAGAGAAGTATCTGCAGCTTTTCCTTCTGTAACTAGCAATCTTCTTTTCCGCTGCCTAGGTTATTTCAATGTGTTTAGCATCAGAGTCATTCAACCGTCCTATGCATAGAAGCAATGCATACTCAGAGTTGGGGAATGTCGTCACATTTGTGCCTGTGAACATCAGCGATGCAACCATTTCAACGAGTCTCTCTAACGCCTTCATCTTCGTTTTGCTTTACCAACTCTATTTTTGGAATAGGACTCAACTGGTTCTTAAATTCCGAGAATAGTGTGATATTAAAACCTCTGCATTTACTGCATTGTGGACATTTAATCCAGACATGGCTAGTTATATGGTGACTGCTGACTTTTTTAGTTTAATAGTAATCAAAATGGTCATTTTGGAAGATTATACAACAATATTAACTCTCCGATAAATGCTTCAAGGATTAGGCTTTCTAAGAACATCAGCAATGTAACCAATCAATGAGTCTCTCTAATGCCTTCAAATTCGTTTGACTCTATTTTGGAATAGGACTTGATTGGTTCTTAAATTCCGAATGTAGCGTGATATTAGAACCTCTGAATTTTCTGCAGTGTGGATATTTCATCCAAACATGGCTAGTTAAATGATGACTGCTGATTTTTATAGTTTAGTAACTATCAAAATGGTCATTTTGGAAGATTATGCAACATTGTTAATTCTCCAATAAATGCTTCAAGGAGTAAGCTTGCTAGGAACAGTAGTTCTTTCTCTGAGCATCGGTATGAAGGTCTCTTTCTGTTGTGGATAACAAGGTGGATGTCAACACTTGGGCCATGTAAAATGCTGAAGGTTGACATAATGCTAGGTTTAGCCTTTTATCTAACAGATTATCTAAGCAAGGTTTATATAGACATGAGTCCACATATTTGAAGAATAGGCTCCTGGTATGAACCTTGCCATAAATATTCGTTCCTTCTGCATCAGATGTCTTAAATGTGTAATCTAACTCTCAGATTTCAATTAAGGTGGTTGATCTTTGCCTTCACTGTCTGTTAACTTCCATTTGATAGCTATGGCTTAGATCTGACTTGACTGGTTGATTTTCCATGGCTTTTAGGTGTTAGGTGTAGACTTAAAATCATCTGTGTGTGGGTGCATGCGTGAGTGTCTTTGCAAATTATTTTCTTTTCATTCAAGTGGCTTCGTGGGAGAGTTCTATCTCATGTGAGAGCTTTCTCTCGTGTTGAAGTATAGTGCATAGTTCCAGTTTTGGTGATTTTTCTTGTCTGCAACTTGACAATTGCTCTTACCCAAACCCCGGTGAAACATGAAAGCAGTTTCCTTGTAAAAACTTCAGATTTCACTTCGAAATTTGCATCTAGGTTATCTTCTAAGTGAAATTACTTATAGTGTAATCTCTCAAATATTAATCTAGGTAGAAGGGACTGCTCTCTCATAAACAGAACAGTTATTTCCATTGGCATGCTTATAATTCTTAAGGTAGTCATCACTGAGACAATATTCTGTAGTTATAGCTAAAGGTGGTTCTAACTGCATGCAATATTCTTCTAAGTATTTGTTTAATTGACAGGACATCATGGGCAATTATGGTTTACCGTGAAACTATTTCAGCCGGCGTAATACCTACAATTGAAGTATTTTCTCAAGTTTTAGGATGCTTGCAGTTTCCTCGGGATTCTTCATTAAGAAGCCAATTTATAGAAAATTTAGGCTTCCACATTTATGCTTCAAGATGCTCAAACATTTGTTCGTTGCTGGATGGTTTCGGTGAATATGATACTCGCTCTTTTTCTGTGCTTGAGGTGAGAATTGAAGAACTATATAGTGGTCAACAATCCTAATGAAATTTATTGATCATTTAAACAATCTACAATTTGTCACATTAGGAAGCTGCCTCACTGGGAGTGATTCCACGTGTTTCTTTCAAGGACAACCCAATAGTTGTTGATGCGAGAAAATTACTTATCCATACTGTTGAGGTAAAGGTCCTTTAAGCACTGACACTTCTGACACTTAAAAAAAACAAGTCTGATTGATATTTCTACTTTCATTAAAAAAACAAGTCTGATTGGTATTTCTACTTTCACAATTAGGAAATTACTTTTTGTAATGCAGGAATAAATAGCACAACAAACTTCAGTTATTTATACATGATCATGCATGCTTGTTTACGGTTGGAATCTTTATTTTCATGAATTTTGAAAGTAATAGAGGTTCTCACTTCTCAGTAAATGACATGATTGAATGTTGTTATCCTTTACTATTGCTTGTAGTAAGTACTACAACACATTACAATTTTGGTTAGGGGTTTCCATCTAGGGATTTGATGGGATTTCTCTTTGAAGGCTACATAGTTGAAAGTTTCTCTGGTGTTTTATAATCAAGAGGTCCCTCTATCTTGTTACTCGTTTCCCTACTAGGTTCTGACTTCTAGTGGATGTACAACAAGAGACCAGAGGTATATGTTGATACATCTATCGCAACCCTCATAAATTGTCGGCCACCAATCGGGCATCCTATGTGGAAGAGTCGCCTAAAGAAGCGCTGTCGAAACGCCTAATTAGGTCTCCTCCTTATTCATAGAGCAATCGATCACCCAACAATGTGGAAACATTGAGAAACCTGTGTTCAAACTAAGGTGAAGCAAACAAACCACCACATAAAAGAGAACAAGAGCAAAGGCACGAATCGGAAATCACCTACATCTACATGGAGAGAGTGAGTCTTTTTTTATTAGAGATTATACTGGATACAATGTTTCTTACGTTCTTGAAGAACCCGCAAGAAATCAATCTCAATCTCATCAGAAAGATCGCACAAACGCTAAATTTCTCCACTTGGTTTTTTCTCAAACTCTTCTACAATATGCAACTCTTCTTAACTTCTATCTCTTTAACCCTAGATCTAGAAAATTTGAATTTATAGGGTCCAAACTAGATACATTACCATATAGGGCTCTTACCTGAAATAGAATTCTAAAAAAAAAGAAAAAGAGATCAACTCGATCAGACTAACCAGTTCGACCTGTTGGTGTATTGCCAGTGACACGTGAGCGGTCGGACTGTCAGAGCACTGCTCGTGCTCTATTTTGCCTCATGGTTCATTTCTGTCTCTTCTGATGTCTCCTGGGCTGAGTACAGGGCTATTTCTGACAATCTCTACATTAGGCTTGTATGAGGCAATATTCGAAAATGTCGATTCTTCCTTATAACCTCTCTATAAAATTGTAAATGCTATGTAGAACAAACACCTATGAGAAGTCACTTTTAAGCCCCTCCCCCCTTCTCCCTAAGGGCTAACCAAAGTGATCATCGCTCGCCATTTGATGTCTTGATACCAACCCTCATTGTTGCATAGTCTAAGCTCGGTTCTTGACTTGTAGCTGGTTACTTGATTCCACCTAGAGTCAGAACTTTCACCTAGAGTCGGAACTCCTGTTACGGTTCTCCCTTGGAATCCAAATTGAAGCGCATTTTTTTTCCTTATGGTTTTACACCATCTTGAAGACAATGTTCCACCTTTTAACACCGATTCCTTTAGATACTCAGTATAAGCAATCTCCACATTTTTCCCTACTAGGGTGGGATTCCTATCGTGGTATATGGTGATGGCTCACTTGTGCACTTAGGTTCGATAACCCTTTGAGTCAAGCACCTCTAATGATATCAGATTATGCCCTGCCTTCGGGACTAACCGAATATTGTCCAATGTAATCACACTTCCCCTTCTTCCTGCCTCTGTGAATGCTCCTTCATTTGCAACGTTGCACCTCATGTCATCCGCCATATAGACAGTTTTCTTGACGTCTTGCATACCGGAGTCAAATAGATTCATTTGGGAGCATATTTGTAATACATAATCTAATACCCAACCAGCACAAGAGTGTTGTTCTCAAAAACCATGAAAACATCGACCCGTTGACTTTCATCAATTGGAATAGCAAACGTGTTATCCAGTTAACTTTCCTTAATTCCCGCTGTCTACGAAGTTTAGACCACTGTTGAATCCTCCATCTTCTGGCCCTTAACTACTTTTGTTGTTTGAAGCAAATTTTTTTACATGATCATTTCCTTGGTAAAGATAATAGCTTTTAGCCCGTGAACTTGGCTCGTTTGAAGATCTTCCACTCATATCTACCACTAACCCAGCACTAGACTCATCACCACCACTATGTCGTCGTTGAAAGTCCTGTATGAGAAGCGCCGCTTTGATGTTTTTCATGGTGATTGTCTTTCTGCCTATTGTCGATGATGTCTTCAGATGTTTATAGCTCCCAGGAAGAGTGTCCACTAGAATCATTGCCTTGTCCTCATCTTTAAACTTTGATCATGTTGTTGCTAATTCAATCACCATTCTGTTGAAGGTGTTGAGATGCTTCAACACCATTGTACCTTCCTTCATATGCAATCTATGCGCTTGCTGCTTCCAGCATAAGTTAGTGGATAGACATTTAATTATGTACATCTCCTCAAAATTCTTCCACATCTCAAATGTGGTCTTCTCCTCAATCACATTGTACGACACTTCATACAATAAAAAGAGTAGAATCGTACTCTGCGTCTTCTGATCCAGCTTCATCCATGCGCCACTTGTCATCTTCTCCGGTGTCTTGTCTACCCTAGCAAACCTTGGTCTATGTCCTGTTAAATTAGCAGTGCCTCCATCCTTTTCTACCAAAGCCCAAAATCCCTCTTACCATCGAACTTTTCAATCTCGATCTTCATCACTGAAGAAGTTTCTATTGCCATGTTGCAAGATCAAACCTTTTTTCAAAGATGAAGATGATCTACGTGATTTGGCTTTAATAACAATTGTTAATGCACCTACTGCAACCTGATACCAATTGTTGGCCACCAATTGGCATACTATACGAAAGAGCCACATGCGGAAGAGTTGCCGAAACACCCAATTAGATCTCCTTCATAGCTCAATCAATCACCTGACAATGTAGCAACACTGGGAAACTTGTCTTCGAACTAAAGAGAAACAAGCAAACCATAATAGAAAAGAGAACAAGAGCAAATACACGAGATTTATGTGGTTTAGCAGTTGCCTACGTCTTTGGCAGAGAGTTGAGTCTACTTTTACTAGATATTATACCAGATACAATATTTCTTGCATTCTTGAAGAACCCGCAAGAAACCCTCCCTCAATCTCACTAAAAAGATCTCATAACTCTAGATTTCTCTAGATTTCTCCTTAGTTTGTCTACAACTCTCGTTTACAATATGCAACTCTCGTTGGCTTCTATCTTTTTAACCCTAGGTATTTATAGTGTCCAAATTGGATACAATACCATATAAGACTCCTAACCCGAATAGAATTCCAAAACAAGCAAAAGAAGCCCGACTTGATCTGATCGACCAGTGTACTGCTCGTGCTTTGCATGAGCCTCTGCTGTCAGACTCTCCATGGTCTTGGGGCTGAAATACGAGCTACTTCACAACAGTATATTTGATTTTCAGACCCAAAACGATAAGGATCAGAGATGATTACCCTACGACTTTTCCAATCAAATAACTGATTCATTCCTGTTCTGTCACGCACAAGCCTGGACATGGTTCAAAGATAAGAAACAAGCCTTCTGCTAATATAGTCTCCAGAGTTAACCTCCTCCAATTTCTGCGTTCAGAATTCATGGATGTTGCCATATTTGAGTACAACTTCTAAGATGTTTTGAGGTTTTAGATTTTCTTTTAGAGGCATGAATATCATCCTTCACCACTTGAGCATTTTTCAACTAGAGAGTTTCCGCAATGATTCTTCCCTCAAAAATGTTAGATGTGATCAAGTCATATAACATCGAGTTTTATATACCCCAAGTGTATCACTGGCACACAACCCAAGTCGGGTATCACTTGTTCCAGTGATAGTTTCTATCCTATGAATGATGAAACACTTATCATAATCTGTGCTGCTTGGGTAATCTGATATTGCATTTTAGATTGCTATCTTTTTCATATTGACGGATATTTCTATTGTGTTGTAATAAGGTATGAGGACTATTTAATTCCTGTTTTCAGTTTTCTTTGAATTGACAATCACTTAAATCAAATGTATGCCCAATGTGATCGTTATGGATATACTTAGATGTCATTGTCATCTCCAGCCTTCCCCACTTTGAGTTTAACTGTTCAGAAAAACATCTCTAGTTGTGATAATATATTATGACATCTGTCAAGCTTTACATCCACTCTCTGAGTTGGTTCACACAATTTTCCTAGCGCAAGAAACTGCAGTCAGGACATGTGTTCTCATTAAACTGGTAGTGGTTGGTTTTGAACCTTGATTACTCTTGAAGTTAAGGCTAATTTGATCAAGGAGCAAACTTTTATAAACTCTAATTTTGGAAACAATCTAGAAGATAGTAGAAATGAAAGATATTTTAGAAAGTTAGTTCCATCTCTGAGGCAAAATGTTTAATATCCTAAGCATCTGTTGCAAGGGTGAGAGGCATACAGTAGAAGGCGCATAGTGTTTGTAATAGTTACACATTTCCTTGAAGGCTCTGTTACTCACCAAGCTTCCTATCATTAGGAAAAGGAAGGAAAGAAAGTGGAAAAAGGAATAATAAAGATGAAACAAATGCTTTACTATAGGTCAATCTGCTTAATATAAATGCATTGTGTATTAGGCCCGTTAGTATAGGTCAATCTGTCGGATAAATGCCCTTGTGTATTAAGTGTTTTGGAACTAGACTGTCAATTAATATTTGATCCAGTTGGCCACTTCAAACATAAGACTAAATGCAAGTTCCGAACTTTCTTTGGTTTTAACTTTTGAGAGACCTTGTATGCAACTTCCAGTGCATTTGAACTGGTAGATAATAAAATAATTAAATAGTTTATTAAAGATTTGAGTTTGTGTTCTAATTTGGCAGGTCCATCTCTTAACGATTCTGAAATTTTTGAAGCATCGGTTGGCTGCTGGTAAGTACTAAGTAACACGTGTTCCAAAATCTGACATCTTCATCACCATTTTGCATCGATAAATATTGCTGTAATAGTCTAAGTGTGATATACACCCTAAATGTTGTGATCTTGAGGAACTTAGTGTGATTTAATCATTTGGCCAAGTGTAACATGGATCAGGTTATAACGCAGAAGCCTGCGAAAAATGAAAAGTGTAAGGGTTGTTTGGAAGGGAAAGACCGAGGATATAACTCTTTTCATTTTTCAAACAGAGGAAGATGAACTGGATGTTGCCCGTAAGCACTAGGCTCTTTCCTTGTTCCATCTATGCTTTAGATTGTATGTTATCGTTAGGAAAAATGCTTTCAACCCCCTGAACATTTTTTAACTATGTATTGACCCAAGGTGACTAGTTAAAGGTCCAAGCCCCGTTATATTCTAAAAGATACTGGTTCCGCACCTTACATTGTTGAGTACCGGATCTACCCTTATCTCTCATCTTCTTCTTCTGTCTCTTCTCTTCCGCCCCTCAACATATTTAGTTAAAAAATCTCCTCTTGCCGTCTCCCCACTTCGCTGCGTGAATGGAGGGGCAGCAAAGTGGGAGGCAAGCAGTGGATGGGGGCCGAAAGGGAGGCAGGGGCCATTTCTTCTTCTTGGTGTTTTTTTTGGGTGGGAGGTTTGGGGGTGGCGGAGATGTTGTATGTGGATTTGGAGGTTGGTGGTGGGGAAGAGAAAGTAATATTGTTATTATTTTGTTGCAAATAAGTGATGCAAAGGGGTGTTGAGGGTTTAAAAACGGTAGGAGGTTTCTAAGCTTAGGCTAGCTAACTTGGGGAGGTCACATATGCCTAAGAAGCTGTTCATTGAGTCCCTCAATCCAGAGTTCAGTTTTTCCTCAAAAAAAGTCACTTTATGACCAACATTTTGTTCTTAATAAGAGCCCTCTGGTCATGTGCAGGTGCAAGGTTACCCAGCATAACCATATTACTCCTTACAGAGAAGACACAGATTAAGCCTTCCAATGGAGAAAGAAGAACAGTTAATGTTGCTGGAAGGTGAAACACATTTCCTTGTTTATCTACTTATGAAATTAAAATCGTTAATCCTTCACAACTTCTTTCCTGTTGTTTAAACCACATCTTGACAGCATAAAGGTACAGGTCATATAGATCTCATATATGCAGTCATATGTATGCTATTAATGAGTGGTCTGAATTTATCAGTTTGATGCTGGTGCAAGATAACCTCATTCATGGTATTTCTTTAGGTGATATTAATACATAGCAGAGTTTCTTTTGTTTTTTATTTGAGTTTATACAATTTCAAAATATCGTGGGCTCCATCCGGAGCTTTTGGCAACTTAGAATGGCTAATGGACTGACACAAGAATACCCTCTGGCATTGAAAAGCCATCCACTAAAGTATCACATGATTTTTTCGTGGTAATGTGCTTCTTGATCTCTAGACTAATTTTAGGTGTGCAAGTTCGGCTATATGCATTGAGATGTAAACTATGTTAGATTGGACAAACCAATTGTGAAGTTGTATCGTGCCATTTGCATGTCAAACATGCGTATGGTATAGTCGGTTGAATTTGTTGCAAGTTGGTGCCTTCTGTACTTGGTGTGTCCATTTATGCAGCATAGAATGTAATCATGGTAAACTAACTCGAGACGTTCTTGTCTATATATATTTTTCATACTTAACTTCGATCTAGTTTTTAATATCAATAAGCAGCTAAAGATGATTCAAACTCCATACATTTTTGAATGCAAAGCATTTATTTTTTTATTAGGAAAGATGAGCATATATGTGTATGTGCATGATGCATGCACGGCTAGTAGGTTCTCTTAATCATTCTTTAATGATGTTGTATTTCAAACCTATGATGTGTTTTCAAGTTATTTTTTATTTCTGGAATTTTGAGAATGGACGTTATATTATTGGCCAAAGTCTGGTGGCTCTAATTTTTTGTTGCATAGATCCATGAAGGCATTGAAGATTCCACTTGTGAAACTTCTAAACATCAATTTGTATATGATTGTATGAAGTGGCTCCATGAATTTGTTCACAATAGCTTCTACTATTCCTTAATGCAATCCAAGTGCGGGTTCCCCAATCACTGGGTACAGATATAATCAGTTTTTGTTGAGTTATATGTGGCTTAACTTTTTTAGGGTAGTAGAGGAAAATTGCAACTATTATATAATCACCATAAGACCTCATGCTGTTGTACGAGTACAATTGAACCCGGTAAGGACCTATAGAAGCCGACCTTACATTTCACAATTTCAGGTATCAGAGCCTATCCCTAACTCTGATCCTAATACTAATCCAACTTTCTAAGCCTAACCCTAACCCTAATTCTCGCCGTCTTCGTCTAGATCCGGCGTCAGCCGCCGTCGCTCGTCAAATCCGATGCTGCTCATCTCTGCCACTGCTTCAATTTGTTGTTGCTTCATCCGTCGCCGTTGCTACGTTTGCGATCTTTCGCGCCGCTGCGTCGTCCAATTCCGAGCCTTCGCGCCAGCTCGCCTGCCGCCAGCTCGCTCGCACTAGCTTCGTTCCAGAGACCGCGACCGCCATCGCCACCATGGGGCCTTCACTCGTCGTCGCCATGCTCCTCTGTCCCCCTTCCTTTTTTGTTTTCGGATCTGAATCAAATCTAAGAATTGTACTGTAAATAAAATTAAAAAAATTAATTAAAAAAGTAATTAAAAAACCTACAGGTTCCATCTTAACCTTCGGGTTCTTGATCTTTAACCTTCGGGTTTCATGTTAATCTTCGGGTTCTTGATATTTAACCTTCGGGTTCCATATTAACCTTCGGGTTCTTACACTCTAACCTTTGGGTTTAAAATTAAACCTTCGGGTTCTTGGACTTGTTTAGCCTAGTGGCTAATTTAAGAATTATTATCTAGAACTTGGACATGCTTTGATTATTTTCAGTTTGGAGTATAATTTGTGGAGAGTATCGTCTTGAACTCTTAATGATGGTCGGATCTGAGGAATTCAAGAATTTTGAGTTTAACGGTCCAGACGAAAGTTTCGAAAATATTTTCTGGTCGAATCACTAGCTGGAAGCTTGATGAAATTAATTATTTTCAATGGAAGCGTGTTATTAAAATCTACATGTCTGGCCGAGGTAAAACTGGTCATTTGTTGACAGACCTTCCTACTCCGACACCGGAATCTTGGACATTGGATGATAGTGTCCTCTTGCATCAAATTCTTAATACTATGGAGCCTAAAATTCAGCATTTAGTTCTTCATTGTATGACAGCGAAAGAAATTTGGTGTTTTTTTTGCAAGACCTCTATGGGGATAGCAATAATATTAATCGGGCATATGAAGTAATTCAAGAGTTGTTTTGTAAGAAACAGGATGGTAAACCCATGGATGATCAATATGGTGAGTTCAATCGTCTGGCTGAGGAACTTCGTCAGATTTTTCCTATTACTGTGGATATAAAACAAATACAGAACCAATGGAACAAACTTATGGTACTCACCTACTTAGGTACCCTAGAGTCTGTTTACGCCTCTACTCGACCACAAATCATGGGGAGTTTCACCATTATTTCTCACTGAGACTTATCACTTTCTGAAAAACGTTGTCCCTGCACAGTCACTTACATTCACTGCGGATTGCTCTGCGCTTGCCACTCAGAATTAGTAGTCTTATGGATGAGGGGATCATACTGGTGTTCTGGAAGAGAGGAAACTTTGAAGGGCGAGGAGGCTATCACACTGGTTGTTCTGGGGGCCAAGGTGGTCAACGAGGTGATCATGGAGGTCCATCTTAAGGCGGACATACTCGACGATGACTCAGTGAAGACTTGTTAACTACTGTCACAAATCAGGACATCTCAAATATAATTGTCCTGAATTGAAAAAGAAGAAGGCCAATGGTGCTTACATGACTGCTCATGACAATTTTACCTCATCTGATAGTGAAAGTCAACTATAGTTAGTCTTTCATGATGCGGAACTGCAGCGTCAATTTCTAAAATTGTTCCAACAGTACCAGAATTCACAAACATCGTCTTCCTCCTTATTCGCTACTCTCAAAAGTGCAGGTACCCCTTTATCTTTACTTGCATCGTTCTCGTCTAATACTTGGATTATAGATACATGTGTCACTGATCATATAATTGGGAATCAAGGTATCTTGTCATCTTTCAACCCTACATCTAATTCAAATGGCTTGGCTTAATCTCAAGTTCAAATCTTTTTCCTCATTAGAGTGTGAGTCGTGTCAACTTGGCAAACACCATCATGTGTCTTATCCTAATCGAGTCAATAAGACGTCTGCTAAGCCATTTGATCTTGTTCATTCTAATGTCTGGAGGCCATGCCCAATAACTTCTAAATTAGGGTTCTGATACTTTATCAGTTTGTAGATGATCACTCTCGTTTTACCTGGATTTATCTTCTCAAGTCTAGGTCTGAAGTCTTTTCCACATTTGAACTCTTTTATTCTGAAATAGTCAATCGATAAAAATATTTCCATCTTATAATGCAAAGGAATATTTGGATGACAACTTCACTAGTTTCCTTGAACAACATAGGATCCTGTATCAGTTTTCTTGTGTTTACACTCCTCAGCAAAATGGAGTTGCTGAACGAAAGAATAGACATCTCCTTGATATTGCTCGGACCTTGCTATTCCATCGTCACGTTCTTAAAGAATTTTAGGGGGAAACTATCTTAATAGCATGTTACTTGATTAATCAAATTGTCTTCTTTTGTTCTGCAAGATAAAATTCCTCTCAAGATTCTATACCCCAATGATGATCTCTTTTCGCTTCCTCCAAATATTTTTGGCTCTCTGTGCTTTGTTCATAATCACAGTCCAAATAAATAAAAGTTGACTCTCGGTCTATTAAAGATATTTTTCTTGACTATACCTAAAAGTATAAATGTTACAAGTATTTCTGTCTATCACTCAATCGTCTTGTGTTATCTGTTGATGTAACCTTCTTCGAAGATAAACCCGGTCATTCTAGTTCTCCATCTCCATTATTACCGGATGAGTATGACTATTTGATCCTGTAAGAGTCATTGGTTACTGGTGGTGGTTCATCTGCTGACAATACGCTTTGCACTACTGGCAAAGACTCGGTTCGGTTTAACGATCCAATTCAAGTTTATCATCGTCGCTCTGCTCCTGCTCCTGTGCCAACGTCAGCCTCAACACCACCTCCTCCGCTCGAAGAAACTGAATCCGTAAGTGCACATTTACCTCCTTCTGCGGAAGACCTTCCTATTGCTTTTCGAAAAGGGACACTCATTTGTACTCAACATCCTATTTCTGACTGTCTCCTATGATCGTCTCTCCTTTATTTTTCGATCTTTTGTTAATTCCCTCGACTCATATTTGGTTCCTAAGAGTGTGTTAGAAGTCTTGTCTATTCCAGGTTGGAACCAAGCGATGCAGAACGAAATGAAGGACTTGCGGCAGAATGAGACTTCGGATTTAGGCCCACTCCCACCAGGAAAGCGGGCCGTCAGCTGTAAGTGGGTGTACATTGTTAAGTTAAATCCTGATGGAACTTTAGCTCGCCTAAAAGCCCGACTGGTTGCTAAAGGCTATTCACAGGTGTATGGCTTGGATTACGTAAATACCTTCTTTAACGGTAAAAATGACATATGTCCTGATTTTTATTTCGTTAGCAGCGACAAATTACTGCCCACTTCATCTGTTGTACATCAAGAGTATATTCCTTAATGGTATTCTAGATGAGGAGGTTTACATGGAGCAACCACCAAGTTTTATCGCTCAGGGGGAGAATGCGAAGGTATGTGGGCTGAAGAAATCACTCTATGGTCTGAAGCAGTCTCCGAGAGACTGGTTTGGATGTTTTGCATTGGTTATTCAGGAATTTGGGCTTTGTCGTGCACAGAAAGATCACTGTCTTCTAGCGATTTTAGAATGGGAAACGAATTCTACTCGTTGTCTCTGTGGATGACATTATAATTACAGGGGATGATGTTTCTGGTATTGACAGTCTGAAGAAGTATTTACAGGCACATTTTCAAATCAAATATCTTGGTTTCCTAAAATACTTCATAGGCATTGAAGTTGCAAAGTCACAGAAGGATATTCTTCTGTCACAAAGAAAGTATGTCCTGGA
The DNA here is from genome assembly GCF_001876935.1 of Asparagus officinalis. Classification (NCBI taxonomy): domain Eukaryota; kingdom Viridiplantae; phylum Streptophyta; class Magnoliopsida; order Asparagales; family Asparagaceae; genus Asparagus; species Asparagus officinalis. Next base: position 130,771,689 of record NC_033797.1, on the reverse strand, counting down.
TATGCTCTCAGAAGCTAGGATGTTAGGATGTAGAAGTAGTGATTCTTCAATGGATATGAACTCATAACTACTACCAAATCAGTAGGAGCTTCTCGAAGACGTTGGGCAGTATAGAAGATTGGTGAGGAAACTGAATTATCTGACGGTGATTAGACCTGACATCACATTCACAGTCAGTGTTGTGAGTCAGTTCTTGTCCGTACCAAGAACTACTCACTTGGATGTAGTAATGAGAATTTTGAGGTACCTGAAGAAGGTTCCAGGATAAGAAATTCTCTACTCATATCAAGGACACATCAGAGTTGTAGGCTTCTCTGATGCAAATTGGGCTGGATGTCCTTTTGATAGGACATCGATTATTGGATATTGTGTCTTTCTTGGAGGAAATCTGGTGTCATGGAAAAGTAAGAAGCAAAGTGTTGTGTCTCGGTCCAGTGCAGAATCAGAATACAAAACTATGATAAATGTGACACTAGAGATGGTTTGGATCAGAGACCTATTGACAGAGATTGGTCTCCCTCCAGAAGGTCCCATGGATCTATATGGCGATAATAAAGCAGTAATTTACGTTGCTGAGAATCTCGTGTTTCATGAGAGAACCAAGCACATTGAAGTCGACTGTCATGTAATTCGCAAGAAGCTCGAGGACAAACCATCACGACAAAACATGTATCGACAGTACATTAGTTGGTAAACATTCTTACAAAACCATTTGGTCAAACAAGGGTTAACTTTATTTGTGATAAGCTGGACATACATGATATATATGCTCCAAGGGGGAGTGTTAGAAGAAAGTATTAGTTCAGTATTGGTTTAGTTCCATATTGTCTGTGAGACTAACTTGTAACTAATTCATCTCTATAAATAATAAAGTATAGAGTGAGGAGAACTCTCTCAAAAAAACTCTTTTCTCCAAATCTTAGCAGTAGTTTTTTCATGGCTGAATATGCATTGTCCACGTTAGTTCTTTGCCAACCAAGTCATTAGCAGATACTCATACTGTATAGTCTAAGGTTTGAGTTCCATAGAATTTATTGTAGCATCATGCACTAAAGATATTGTAGTGATAAATTGAGGTTTCTTGAGAGCCTGATGAATTAAGTTCTAGACAGGGTCTTCATTCAGGTAAGATTCTTGATTAGTTACGAAACTATTGGTATCTTTTAGTTATTGATCATTTTAGCATGTCTGATCAATAAAGGCTAATCTTTTTTTGGATTAATCTTGGAATTTTAGTGTTAATAGAAATTTTCTTGTAGATCATCTATAAAAGGAAAATTGTTGTTTAGGAATTTAATGCACATAAGAAGCGTTTTAGATTCTTATTATTAGGAAAGCTTTTATGTTATCATGATTATTATTCCTTATTAAGAATAGTTTCTTTGTGACCAAGTTTGTGAGTCTATAAAAGTCTAATTTTTAAGTTATATAGATGTTTTAGGAGTACACACGTACGCGCACACACATATATATATGTATGTGTTAATGTCAGAAACTTAATTGTGCGGGTTAGTGTGGATTTGGAAGAGACCAAGGTCCCTCAATGAGTTTTGATGACTGATCACTTTGAGTAGAAGAAGATTCCTGCACGCATATGAAATGTCAGAGGGTCAGAGTTGGGTTCTCTGGTGGTTACTTTGACGATCAAGTTGGTGATAATTTTGGGAAAAAGTATGTGAAAGAAGTAGTTTTTTAGGGCTTTTTGTAGTAGAGAATAGGTAATGTCATGTAGTAGGCAATCTACCTATTTATAGTGAACCGAAAAGGGTATTTGGGTAACCTCGACCGAGTTCATGCAGTCGGCTTAGTCAGTCGAAACTTTACATTTGTTGGCAGTGGGTGATTCGAGTCATCCTTGCGTTTAATGCGACGACGACAGAATGTTTAAGGTGCTAGTGATTTGAGGAGTTAAGACTTCGGTTGAGGAGTAATGATGGCTTTGGCCATGCATTTACTGTGACGGTTACTAGCTGACATTACCTAGGAAAATGAAGCAGATAAGTTTCTTCGTGGTTCAAGATGCGTCGCCGGGTCAGAGTGAAGACGTCTTTCATCTCAGTCCTTTGAGAGAGCTTGAGTGGGGACGCCTTTCATCTTGGAGTTTTAAGAGAGAGCCTGGGTGAGGACGTCTTTCCTCTTGGTTCTTAATATGCTTTAAGGGGAGCCGACACTCACGAGACCTAGGTCGGGTTGATGTATCAGGTTTGAGTCAGCTAATCGAGATGTGTCATCCTCTTGAGAGTAGTTTACACTTAGCAATTTTTGTGATACAATAGTGTGTGTGAGGATATTAGGTATGAGCTGCTAGCTCACTGTCATGTGAACCCCACCCCGATGTGACTAGCAGGGCTCATATAACATTGAGCTAGCAGCCCATTGTGCAAAATGGGTTGTTAGCTGTGAGATGTCATATTCCCATCCACTCATTTTAATTCCCAACCATACTCAACTCATATAAATGTGGGCTCCGATTTTAATGAGTGGAGAGGAATATGTCACCTCACTGTCAAACACAAAACTTTGTGTTTGGTACTAAGCATACACATTTTTCTCATATATATATACACACACATACACATTTTTCTCATATATATATACACACACATACATACACACACACATATTATAAACAGAGGATTGAGGTGTTAAAACTTTTAATTCCTCATTTGCCCTCTTAAATTTTGATAAATTCTAAGTATGCCATTATCTCTAATTAATTTTTTATTAAATAAATATAATCACTTATTAACTCGTCACCTTTCTAAATAATTATAATTATCAATAATATTATAACTATTAGTTGTTTAATAATAATATAATATAATAATTTATAAAATAAGTATACACAATTATTAATAGTAACCAATTAAATTATTATTATTATAGTTATGAATTATAATAAAATAATTAAAATAATAGTATACATAAAATAACATATTACTAAATACTATTAAGAATTATAATTACTAAATACTATTAAAAATTATACTATAATTCAATGAGCAATAAAATAAATAGAATAGATATTTAATATCATAAATATTGTAATTATTTTAATAATATCACATAAATTATGAATTACTCTATTTATTTAGTATTACATTATTAAATAAAGTAAATAAACAATTTAATATTATTTTTAGAATATTTTCTCAAAGATTATTACATGACACTGAATAATCTATACTTAGTAATGATTGAAAACTAACCTTTTTACAAAAAAATTATTCAATATTAATAATAATACTATTACTTGTTAATGATAGTATAATAAAAATTATAAAGTATTTATAGTACTAAATTATTTAAGAGCATAATTAAAAATTTAATTTGATAAATATTTTATAGTATATAAGTAGTTTAATTATTTTAAATTACTTGAACTAAGAATTATAATATTAAATAAGCTACATTATAGTAAACCCTTGTGAACTTTCAGCATTTTACAGTAAATAGACTTTATGAACTTTCAAAATCCTCTAATTACTTTTGCAGAAAGCCCCAATATCTTTTAGATAAATTACGCCAAACCCCCAATAACTTTCAAAATACCTTTTTATGGCATTTTATGGTTGTAACTTATATGGTTATATGCAAAATTTAGAAAATTATTGGGGGTTTTCTATGAAACATAAAAGTTATTAGGGCTTTAGTATGATTTTGAAACTCCATAGGGGCTTAAAGTCCATAAGAGTTTAGTGTAATTTACCCTGTTAAATAATTATAATGAGAAGTAACTATCGCAATATATTGCTGGTATTAGTTGTAACTAAGGATCATCAGGAAAAATCTAGTAAGATCAATGCAGCTTAGTTAATTTAGAGTTAAGTTAACAACTTTCAAGTTAGAGGGACATATTTAAGAGAACATATAAATTCGCTAGACTTATTTAAGAACAATTGTAGATTTGGCGGACTTAGTTAAAAAAATGTTAGCATTAGGCAATCATTATAAGAAAAATTTTCAATTACAATAACTACACAATAATAATTAATTCATGCGTTTCTTTTTAAGCAATTTTATTATACAATTTTATTTATTAACACATACTTTTCCTATTTACAAAAAAATTAAAACTTAAAACATTTACGTTCACCTGCAAAGCACGTGCATTATACTAGTATATATAAAATAATGGGTATGAGGTGGTGGCTCATTTTGCTAAATGAGGCGTCACCTCATAACTATCATTCCTATACACACACACATACACACACATATGAGGAATATGAGTATGTTTGGTAGTAATGTGGCAAATTCTCATCCCCTCATTCAATGAGTGGATAATCATGTGGGGACTAGTTTCAAGTGGACAACTTGAAATGTGTGGATGAAAAGTGACCACATCAGTACCGGTCACCAACTTTGTACTTGGTACTAAGGAATGGAGAAGATCATCAATTGAAATAGTCTAATTTATGAATCAAGAGGCGCTTTCTTAGGTTGAATCTGAGGTGCCACATTATGAAACTTTTCCATATATATACGATTTTGGTGCAATCTTGGGTGTGACGTGCTAGTTTTTGAAGGTGAAAGACCTTAATTCACTTGAAATTATTGATCCATGTGCGAGACCAAATTACAATTAAGATCGGTGTGTTACACTAAAGCTGGGCAATCTACAGTGGTCTCGTTGATAAGTAGTAACATCCTCCATTCACTATTTCTATTGTCAAGTGTCTTGACTGGAGTATTTTCATTAATATTTCTGAAAAAAACTATTGTTTTTAGCTAGATATAAAACTTGAGCTTTCTTGTGAAATAGGACCGGACAGGCTGCTGGTTCCTTATTGAGGAGGCTGGGAATTCAATACTCGGGAGATGAATCATACGGGAAAATAAGAATCAGTGGCCTTGCTTTAAGAAGGTGGTTTAGGCCTAAACTTTCTGAAGCTTCCTTTTCTGGAAAACCCGGAGAAATGATTCCTATACAAGCTCGTCTAGCCAAGGGAATTGCTGGTCAGCAGCGCGATATTCGTAGTTATAATCTGTCCCTTGAATAATGGGAATGCTACTTGTTGACAAGTAAGTTTTTAGCTAGGACGAGATTGACGTATCTTATTCCATATATTGTTATTTTTATAATTATCATGTTTAAGGTTGATTTGCATGAAATTCCATCCCTCTGCATTCTTATTACTTCGGATGGTTTTCGAGTGAGCAGTCATAGTCGTTGTGGACTTCAAAAGTTTCTGTTTCTAGTCACCTTTGAGAGATTAATCATATTGTTCTACCCTTGTTGACACAAAGGGAACATTGAAACATCAAGAAATTGTACTTTTATGACATGGGAAACGGTTCTGACAATTTGATCAAGGGGTGTCTGTTGTAAGAACCATCTTCTAAAGAGTTTATTTGTTGGCTTCATTGTCAAGAATAAAATTTGATAGAAAGAGTTGCGTGATATATAACATTTGGTTGACCTCAAGTCAGTTGTTTTGCCCACTGAACTTCCACGACATCTAATTAGTAGGATTTTTCTTATAGAAGTTTGTTCTACAACTGATCGATGCGCGTGATTAGACATTGTCAGAGTTTCAAGGCAGATTCCTCTCTCTCTCTCTCTCTCTCTCTCTCTCTCTCTCTCTCTCTCTCAATAACCAGAACCTTAGTCTTCTTTGCATATGCCATTATACTCTTTTTCAAGCTTAATGGTAGAATGTGAATTTTTCCTTAAGTTATCTTATAGCCTAATTTGTGTCTTTCTGATTTACCAACAATCGTTTTTCTTGCAAATTTTGACGTTTGCCTGATTTCAGTTTATATCAGCCATTTGTATAGGAAGTACGCACATTTTGTTCAGTATTCATTGACAACTCTTTAGGTATGCATGCCAATCTTGTTACTTGCATTTCTCATGAAATTTTAGTGGCGAATATCCTTCGAACATGGAAATTTGTTGTTCAAATCAGTCTTTTGATTGTACGGTTTAACTTGTGGAATTACCTGGCACTCAAATGTTCATGGTTTATTTTGTATTATGTGGGGAATAATAGAAAGTTGGATGCCTCGAGGTCAACATGAGAGTTCCAAAACTAGAGACCAACATTGGATCAAAGATTGTGGCATTCTCGAGTTTGATTGTGTCATGCATGCTCTAAACACTTGTGCACCAAAAAATTTCGAATGTTTAAGGACTATCGTCATCATGTGTGGCTTGAAGACCCGTCATTATTTTTGCAGCTTTTGCTTTCCTCATATAGGAATAGTAGCAGGGCTGTTTAGTTATTTCTGTACCTGTTCATCATTAAAAAAAGGACTATCCTCATCACAAGTTGAAGCTTTAAGGCAACATAAAGCTAGAGAATTGTTTTGTTGAGGGAGACATACACGAGATCACACAGTACTGAAGACCCATAAAAAAAGAAATACGCACATGATAATAAATATCTTCTAGTTCAACAAAAGTAACACTCAGATTTATTGTTTCAAGCATCATCGTCATCAGTCATCATCTATCTCCAGTAACTAAAACTAGCAGTTGCAGTGGCAAGCTCGACCAACTCCCCGTCTGAGGTACACACACTGACCTCCTTTCCTGCATCCACCGTAATGACAGACATCCCTGCAGGCATTGTTCGCCAGTGGGCTGTCAGGGTCGCAGCCCTCCACTAGAATGTTGCTGCAGCACGTCATCGCTGATGGATAGTCCACCCACTCTGAACCTGAGTTGATGTTTTAAGAAGATAGACATAAATATGGAGGAGAAACAGTGGAAGAGGAAATGAAGTCGCTAATGTCTGTGTTTGAATACTCACTTGTAACCACTAGCAAGCAGAGGAGCGTCATCGACTTGATTGCAACTGGAACTGCCATTCTAAGGTTTGTTCCTTTTGGTTTTAGTTGGATAGTAAATTGGGTGTGTTGTTGCTAGAGAGAGCTGCCATTCTAAGGTTTGTTTGTTTTGGTTTTAGTTGGATAGTTAATTGGGTGTGTAGTTAGCTAGAGAGAGAGAGAGAGAGAACCTTGTTTTGCTGTCTTTTTAACCCTTGCCGGATAGAGAGAGAACCTTGTTTTGCTGTCTTTTTAACCCTTACCATGTTCTTTCTGTATTTTATTAGATATATTATAAAGCATGCATGACAAAGGAAAAAAGAAAATATAAGATGACAGCTCCTTTTGCTGAAGGAGCTACTCAGAGTTGGATTGTTTATGAGATCAATCGTGATTAATCACACGGAGGGGGGTTTTGCCGTTCACGTCTTTTAGCAGTAGTTTTCACGAAACTATTAGTAGGAAGTGAAACGAGTGAACTATACAAATGTCTGCCAGTTTCGGTACGGGTCCTTGCTAAAAATGGAAAGGAAAGGTACTTCTATACTACCACAGCATCTGGTTCCATTTGCTGCCTGCTATTTTAGGTATAGGCCCCTATTCTTTGAGTACAAGTAGGTCAAACCACATATTTACCAGTAGTTTGGGATTTGAGCCACGCGGTTCCTAATGACAATAGGAATTCTATGAGAATTATCCTATGTGAGTGGGTTGCTTTACATCATTAGTAAAATAAATATAATTCTCAAACTTACCCTTTAATGACCAGCAAATGGTATAGATCACCCCGTTATAATTTGTTCTGGTAGAATATTTACTCTGCTAATGGCCATATACAAATGTTCCAATCACTTTCGCATGGTGATGCGATTATATTGGTTTCATGTTCATATGAGATAAATGGAACTTGATTCTCTTTTTATATGAGAGAACATTTGTCAGATAAGAATTTGAAGTTTTATCATATAAAAGTAGCATTTGAGGAACACAGCAGCGTAAATGATTCTCCTTAATCTCAATTATTATGTCCAATTTCGTTGGGACACATGGAAAATTCATTTATCATATTTAAACTCGGATCTCCTTTTTGTAATAAATTGCACCATTGCCTCCTATAATTATGAAGCTGTACATGGTAATTTGACATAATGTTCTTCTATAATAGACGGGACATTTATTTGTGTGTTTGTGTGCGGTGTAGCTAGCAGGGTCGGATGTATGTGTGAGAGGTGGTGTCATATCCTAAGTTATGACTAAGGGTGCGTTTGCTAAGTTGCAATTGGTGGGGTTGTGCATGCAACTGAATTAAGTTTACCCAATTGCAAATATTTATTCAATCTCAACTGAAGGACAAATTTTCAAAACCGACCCCTTGGGGTTTTTATTTGCAAAAAACGACCGGTTTTGAAAATATTTACAAAAACCGACCCCAGGGGCTGAAAACAGGTCGGTTTTTGAAAATTTTTTTCCCAAACTTCACGGGAGTTGAACTCCCGTGAAGTTTTTCTCATAACAAAACTTCACGGGAGTTCAACTCCCGTGAAGTTTGGGAAAAAATTTTTCAAAAACCGACCTGTTTTCAGCCCCTGGGGTCGGTTTTTATAAATAAGTGTGAAATGGGTCGTTTTTTGCAATTAAAAACCCCAAAGGGTCGGTTATTGAAAACATTTAGTCCCTCGAACTGAACTGTGCGGTTCCCAACATACACTGCAAATAATTATTTTCTATAAATTTCTTTAAATTATTTTAAGGAAAAGTTTGATGCATCTGCGAAAAACTACTATTTTCTAGAAAGCCAGATTATTTTTTTGATAATAATATTTTTATCCCCAAAAAACATAGTTTTAAAAAAATATTATTTTACAAAAAAAAATTATTCTATCAAAAAAGTTATTACTTCTCTCCCAAAAACTTATAATTTTCCAAAATCATTATGATGTTTCAACATATTATTTTTCAAACACAACTATATATTTTTATTGAAAGCAATTCTTTTTCACACACACACAAATATATATAGTATATATAAAATATATATAATCATATATATATATATATTATATTAGTATATATATATAATATATATAATACAAAAATATTTATTTTTTGAAGTAAAAGAATATTTTAAAATATATAAGATTAACTAATAATTATTTTTAATTTGTTAAAAGAAACAAATTGCATGCGAAAAAGTTGAGTAGTACCAAATAATTCCAATTACAAGATGTAAAATTTAAAGTTCTAGCCAAACAGTTGCAACTACAATTGCGTGCAACACCTCTTTGTTGCATGTAACTAATAGTTGTATTGCAACTATAGTTACAATCTACCAAACACACAATAAGTACAAATTAAGTAACACCATTAAAAGTAAATTACCCCTAAACATGATGATGTCCATCATAATAATACGACAATATTAGCGGAAGTATAAAAGGAATCCATACTTGATAGAGAAGGGGAAAAACATAGATGGGTTTTTAACCTCTAATATCTAATATGTCTAGATTACTCAAAAGAATCCCTTAATATGTCAAACATTAAGGGAATCTGAGCACAAGTTCCATCTAAATAAATTCTTTCTTCTTAAGCACAAAGGGAGGAAGAGACCAGAGGTTTAAATTTATCTTAACATTGATAATAACTTTTGACTGTACCATTAAAGTTAAAATGTCAAGCGTTTTTTTCACATTGGGGCTGAAATTTTATGGAGAACGTAGCACTGAAGCGAATAGGATTTCCAACTATAGAAATTAGATATATACATGTAGCACTGAAGCGAATAGGCTACATGGAAGAGTGCATATTTAATTCATCGTGATGTAGAACCCCCAACGGAATCTGCACTATAAACATTTTTGTTGATGGAAATGTGCAAAACATGATCTTCTATCCATTTCAGGCTCCTTTCCAAACTAGCCACTCAAACATATCCCCAATAGTTCCGTACAAACCAACAAGCTCCTCTAAACAAAAATCTCAGTCCAAGAAGAAAATCAAACAAGAATTAGAGCACATGATGATCCCATTCATTCGTTCGTTCATATGCACATCCATTCCTTCATTCGTTTACATAAAAATCAAACAAAGATCTGATAATAAGCCAAGAAACACGATGATCACAATCTAAATAATGCAAACTCACAGCAATGATCCTTATAACTCCCATTGCTTCAAACTACATAAAACCTGCACAAAGCCTTGAATCAATTGAATCATGAGCCTTCATCTTTTTTTATGTAAACAGTCGAGGGCAGAGATGTGGCAAGGTCGCAAAGCGAGGGCGAAGGGGCGGTGATCATGGGGGGACCTGCGGCGCTATCGGAAGGCGATGGAGGCGGATCTGTCGCAGCAGC
>NC_033797.1:130745634-130761015 GCF_001876935.1 Asparagus officinalis | reverse complement strand
AATATATAATATATATATAGCTTCATATCTATAATTGATATATAATAGTATTATATATAGGCTATATATATACTTATATATGAAACTTGGAGTCAACTTAAGGGCGACTACCACTTTTAATCTATTAGTCATTGATGATCACCTTCATGGCTACATTTGGGGAGATCCTCGACTTAACTTATACTACATTTCTAAAAACCCCAAACTCTGACGCCCTCGTTCACACAAACTGCAGCTTCAAGGTAAAACAAGAATGGTCAAACCCTGTCAGCCAGCCAACACCCTCAAAAGCATATTCACCATCACAAAATTACTATCTCTCTAGTAGAGTTAATAACAGGTGTAGGTACAAAAGCAAGTAAAAGATAATACAAGAGTCAACTGATGAAATAATAGAGATCAAATTGATATTTCATCATCTAACATACTGAAGTACAAGTCAATGTCTGAAATGAATAAGCTGGAACTTCTCAACAAGTCTCAAATACAAATGTCTGAATAAAAGGAAATAAGACACAAATCCTTTACAACTTCTAGAATAAACTCTCAGATGTCTAACAACAATCTACAGTGGAGTTCAAAAGAAAAATATAACTAAAATAAACGGCTGAAGCTAAAGTGCATCGCCATCAACCTGCGACTCACCGGGCTCCTGGCTCGTTACCTGAAAGGGGGAGGGACAACGAGCGTCAAGGGCCGTCGTATTTTTAAGAAAAATACAGTGATAGCATATGTGTATATCCATATAGTAGCTAGTAGTCATAGCGTACCGTACCTTAGGACCTATGACCGGATAATATACGTGACATACTATAACTAGTGTAGATATATACTACTATATTTAGTTAGGATATATATATATAATCACCGATCCTATTTAGGAACTTACAACATGAGCTTAAGTACGTCGAGCGAAATAATCCAAACAAGAAAACCCTCATGTATATACCTTGTAGCTCAAATTGTAGATCCCTAATGATAAGAGGGTTTTAGTACTTAGGAAATTACAACACGAGCATAGGTACGTCGAGCATAATCCAAACAAGGAAACCCTCATGTATATACCTTATAGCTCAAATTGTAAATCCCTAAATACCAAACCCAAAATCTAATACAAGAATAATAATAAAAGAAGACAAACCCATCTCAGAACTTAAAATACCGTGTCATGTCAAAACCCACATAAGTATCATGTCCAGCCTATGTAAGTGTAAATTTCATACTCATGATTTAAACAAGTGTCCAACACATGGACTAAATGAAGTGAATGTCCAACACATGGACTGCATATAATAACTGTCCAACACATGGACTAAATGGTGAATGTCCAACACATGGACTGAAAATGATAATTGCCCAACACATGAACTGCATATAATATTTGTCCAACACATGGACTAAATGGTGAATGTCCAACACATGGACTAAAAATGATAATTGCCCAATACATGGACTGAATGAAATGTGTAAAATATCGATGAGGTATATGAAGAGATGCACATACACTAATTTTGCACGTGTCTCGGTGTTCAAATCTAAATTTGTGTCCGCAAGGTTACCACATGTGTAGGAATCACGATATACAATAAATCATAACATCAGATATACGAGAATACTCGTTAAATCATAATTTTTTTACACAAATAGCAAATACATGCACAAATAGTACGGCGATCGACCGCCGTGTCCACCGCCATCGACCGTGAAACAGGCAGAAACCCTCTACAGATTTTGTCTGCTTCGAAACAAAATTTTAAATCAACATCATGTCTTCCCATGCACAAGATCACAGATTCTACATATATGAAACACTATGAAATGGAGATTTATCATGTAAAAACATCATCAAAGTCCTACACGCATATATACACATGTTTAAAACGTTTTAAAAGCAACAAATTGTGATTTAACATATGTTTAAACGAATTTCAGATCTAGATCTTCATTAAACAAAGCGTTGGTGAGCTTTTTATAAACTGAAAATTTGATTTTTCGCATCATATGCCATAAAGATCTACCTTTATACACAAAATAATGATTTAGGCTCAATAAATCTGAAATAAAACTCAATAAAATCATACAAACAGTGAGTGTAGGGCTGGGCGAGATATTACTCGTCTCTGATGTGCTGCAAAACTCCTAAACCTGCGAGAAATTGATCCTCCTTCGACAGCACCACAAAATCCTGGTGTAAATCCTTCGAAATTCCCCCAAAATCGCCAAGAACGGAGTCTAGGGTTTGAGAGAGGAGGAGAGAGGCTAGGGTTTCTAAGATCTGATGAGAAGAGGGGTGTTTTCGGGTAGGATAGGTATATGAGCGGTCAAACCCGAAATCCGAACAAACCCGAAACTGGAAAAAAAAAACTAGAAAACAACATTTAGTATTTTGGTCATAACTTTCACGTATGACCTCGGAATGAGGTGATGTAAGACTTGTTGGAAAGCTCTTGAAGAGACCTACAACTTTCATCTTTTAAGTTTTTCCAAATTCCAACTACATCTGTGAGTAAAATGCATATATTTCTAACTGGTTGTTTTTCTCAGATTCAGGCTCGTGCACTTGTGCATGATATCACTTCTATATTCACACATATACATTGAATTGATCTCAAATCAATTCCTAGCATAGTCAAACATTAATAAATATCATATTTCATAATATAACATATTTATTATTATTTATTACAAAATATTTAAATTTTTGGGGTTTTACACCAACACACCAAATTTAGGGTGAACCCGTCATTGTTTGACCCTCCGTCGAGCCATGTAAAAAGTTCTATTTATTCAAAACCGTTAAAATTCATACGAGTGGATGAAGGATCAAACCACGATGGGTTCACCCCAAATTTGGTGTGTTTGAGTTTTAGAATATGTAGATCAAGTTCAACGGAGCGGATCATCCACAATGTAGCTCAATCAAGTGATCATCAATGACTAAGAAACTTAATGGACGTCCACTTAAGTTGACATAAGTTTTTCTATATATATATATATCATATATATATTATATATACCTATAATATATATATATCGTATCGAGAGGAGAGAAGAGAGAGAGAGAGGAATATGGGTATCGCTTGGTACCAAGTATAAATTTTGTGCTTGGTACCGTGAGGGTAGGCAATCAATCACCTCCACGGGTCATTCAAATGGAGACCACATTCACAAGATTTGTTGTTTCTGCTTCGAAACAAATTTCTAAATGCCACACATCATGTCTTCCACATGCACAACCCGATCACAATCGTCATACATATATTGAAGAGCGACTATGAAAGGCAGATTCTATCATGTAAAAACATCAATCAAAGTCCTACACGCATACGGTGATACACATGGGTTTAAAACGTTTAAAAGCAACAAAATTGTGTTTAACATATGTTTCAACGAATTTCAATCTTAGATCTTCATTAAAGCAAAGCGGTTGGTGAGCCTTTTATTAAACTGAAAATTTGATTTGCGCATCACTATGGCCATAAAGATCTTACCTATACACAAAATAATGGATTAGGGTCAAAAAATCTGAAATAAAACTCAATCAAAATCATACAAACAGCTGAGTGTTAGGGCTGGGCGAGATATTACTTCGTCTCTGATGGTGCTGCAAAACTCCTAAACCTGCGAGAAATTGATCCTCCTTCGTACACGCACCCAAAGATCCTTGGTGTAAATCCTTCGCAAATTCCCCCAAACATCGCCAAGAACGGGATCTGAGGGTTCGGAGATGGAGGAGGAGAGAGGTAGGGTTTCTAAGATCTGATGCAGAAAGGAATTGGGGGGGGGGGAGGGGGGGGCGTAGGGGGGGGGGGGGGCAGTGGTCCCATTTTTTCGGGCGGTGTAGAGTACTAGGTTATGATGAGCGGGTCAAACCCGAAATACCGAAACCAAAACCGAAACTGGAAAAAAAAAAAAACTAGAAACAACATGTTAGTATTTTGCGGTCATAACTTTCACGTAATGACCTCGGAATGACGTGATGTTAAGACTGCTTGAAAGTCTTGAAGAGACCTACAAACTTTCATCTTTTAAGCTTTTATCCAAATTCCAGACACATCTGAGTAAAAGTGCATATATTTCTAACTGGGTTGTTTTTCTCAGATCGAGGCTCGTGCGACTGTGCTATGATGATCACTTCCTATATTCACACAGTTAATTGAATTGATCCAACATCAATTCCTAGCATAGTCAAACATTAATAAATATCCATATTCATAATATTTTTAAAAACATATTTATCTATTATTTATTACGGAAACAGTATTTAATTTTTTGGGGTTGTACACCAACACACCAAATTTAGGGTGAACCCTGCATTGTTTGACCCCCGTCGAGCCAATGGTACAAAATTCTATTATTCAAAAACCGGTTAAAATTGGCATACGGAGGTGGATGGAAGGATCAAAACCACGAATGGGTTCACCCCAAATCTTGGTGTGTTTGGAGTTTTAGAATATGTAAGATTCAAGTTCAACGGAGCTGATCATCCACCAATTCTAGCCTAATCAAGTGATCATCAGATGACTAAGAACTTAGGGGGATGGACGTCCACTTAAGGTTGACATAGTTTTTCCTTAGGTATATAGTATATATATAGCTAGCTAAGATATATAATTATATATAGTATATTAGGCACTACTACTTTATATAACTACTATATATACTATAGCTATTAGGTCTAGATATACTATATATACCGTAGATAGCAACACTCCTATCAACTTAAGTTGATGGTCTACCAAAGTTCCTAAGCACACCAGTCTATTAATGATAAAGCACATTTTTATATAATACAAGGAGCCCTAGGCAATCATTGAGCTGGGTAAAAAACTTGCCCGCGCGGACACACGTTTATGTCCCATATCCACTTTTAAGTTGACACAAGTTTTCACTATCACACACACACACACACAATATAGTGTAACTAGTTATACGTATATATCATATATATATTATATAGTATATCTAGCTAGTATAATAATCATATACCTAGTATATATATGATATAATAGTATATAGAAGTAGTGCTGGTACCAAGCATAAATTTTATGCCTTGGGTAGTGATGTTGTCACATTCTCAATCCACCTCACTACCATGTGAATTATTCCGCACATTTGAATGAGTGGAGGGCGTATTTGACACATCACTACCAAACATCAACTTTTTTGTGCTTCAGGTTACCAAGCGGATACCGCATATTTCTCTCTCTCTCTCTCTCTCTCGCTGTAGCTATGAATGTATATGAGTATACTATATAGTATATAATATATATACATTATATTTAAGGTATATACACGTAAGTATATGGGAGAAAACATGGTGATACTTGTGGACCAAGCAAAAAAAGTTATTGCTTGGGTAGTGAGGTGAACATGAATGCCCTTCCACTCATTCAAATAGTTGTATAGTATATAGTATATTCAGTATTAGCCTACGTGTAATATATAGGTATTATCATATATAGTACTAGTATATAGTACTTATTTAGGTATATTATAGTAGTAGTAGTTACTATAGTATATAGTACTAGCTATTTATATAGTAGTTGCATAGTATATATATGATATATGCACGAAAAATGGCGGTGATTACTTTGGTACCAAGCACAAAAAGTTATGCTTGTAGTGAGGTGACATAATCTTCCATCATTCAAATATTGTAGTATCTCATGTGAATGTGGTCTCCATTTGAATGACCCGTGGAGGTGATTGATTGCCTACCCTCACGGTACCAAGCACAAAATTTATACTTGGTACCAAGCGATACCCATATTCCTCTCTCTCTCTCTTCTCTCCTCTCGATACGATATATATATATTATAGGTATATATAATATATATATGATATATATATATATACTTATGTGCAACTTAAGGTGAACGTCCACTAAAGTTCTTAGTTATTGATGATCACTGATTTGGGCTAACATTATAGATGATCCGCTCCGTTGAACTTGATACTACATATTCTAAAATCCCAACACACCAAATTTGGCCGGTGAACCCGTCGTGTGTTTGAACCATTCATCCATCTATCAATTTTAACTGTCTGAATATAATTTTTTACATGGCTCGACGGAGGGCAAACCACGACGGGTTCACCCCAAATTGGCATGTTGGTTTTAGTAATATGTAGATCAAGTTCAACGGAACGATCATTTCCGACAATGGTAGCTCAATCAAGGTGATCATCAATGACTAAGAAACTTTAGTGGATCGTTCACTGTAAAGTTGACATAAGTTTCTCTCTTCTCTCTCTCTCTCTCTCTCTCTCTCAATGATATATATATATAGTATATATATATGTATATGGTACTAAATATACTTATATAAGCTGTGAAAGTATAATTATATATATATATATATATATTAAAAAAGTAAAAAAACATTATTTTTTGAAGTAAAAGAATATTTAAAAAAATATAAGATTAACTAATAATTTTTTTTTAATTTGTTAAAAGAAACAAATTGCATGCGAAAAAAGTTGAGTAGTACCAAATAATTCTAACTACAAGATGTAAAATTTAAAATTCTAATCAAACAGTTGTAACTACAACTGCATGCGAGACATCTTAGTTGCATGTAACTAATAGTTGTATTGTAACTATAGTTGCAATCTACCAAACACACAATAAGTACAAAGTAACGCCGTTAAAAGAAAAAGATTGGCTTATTAACTCTCAACGGCCAAAGACCAAAGTAAAGTGATCCTCCTCTACGATGGCTCATTAATTTAAAAGACTCAAATCCAAAAAGCAAGCATCAGTTCTTTAAAAAGAAAAAAAAATTGTATATTCGTTGACATATTTGCTTATTAAATTGCCCTTGATATCAGTACTTTCAATGGCTTCTGCAGAAAAGTAAAAAGTGTAAAGAATGTTTGCATAATCGAATAGGAGCTTAATGGAAAAATTGCGATATCGCTATTAAGGGTTTATTTATATAAATTTTCTTATTCTTCTTCATCTTCCTTTTGTTGTTGTTGTTGCTGCTGCTGCTAGCGGCGATGATGATGATAACCCCTAATTTCTGATGTTTTGCTATTTAGCCCAGAAGCCATCAGTTTTCTGTCAAAAGAGCATACTGAAAATTAAAACACACATAAAGGCTACATATCCTGCAAAAATACATAAATGTGACGCAGAACTATAGAAAAAGGACTAATAATTTTATGGATAACGTTGTATCTAACCACTGAAACGGAATGTGATTCAAACCACTGAAACGGAATGTGATTAAAGACAAATTAATTATTTATTGGATAACGTTGTTTTCATGCTTGTTTTCATCTATTTTCTTTCTTTTCAAGGTAGATATTGGAGTTAGTATTGGTGAATTTGATCTGATTCTATGCAGTTGCGTTGGATTTGGTAGCAAAAGAAGAATGTGATTCAAATTTTGTTTTGTTTTTGCTTTTTAACTCTTCACCGCTTAAATTCGTAAGATCAAATTCGGTGCGATACGATAAGAAGAGCAACACAGAAGAAACTGCTAGTGGATCCAACTTTATGTTTCCATTGGTAGATTATGTTGAACTAGGTTTGAAAAAAACTATTTGACTAGACTTAGCAATTATTTTTTCTGTCTTCTTGTAGAAAATCCTCATATATATCTCCTAAACCCTCACGCGGAAGGAAGAAAATTTTGAAGTTCGAAAGCACACTTGCAGCGGTAGGGGTAGGTGGAAATATGGATATAGTTACTAAAATTTATGATCGATAGATATGATTCCGGATATGATTATGTAATGAAATATCAAGATCCGTATCCAAGATATTCGAGCATATATTGGCTATACTATTGCAACAGTTTTAATCCTTATATTAATTGATTCTAAGTTAATTTTGATGATCAAGATATTTAGTCTTAGCTTTTCAGATATAAGGTGAACTCTCTTGTATCATATGAACAATACTTTTTTCTTTCTTCAATGTTATCTAGTTTTCTAATCATTTTGTATCTGCTTGCATATGCCGGGATTTGGACACCTCACTACCAAGCACAACCTTTTTATGGTTTTACCAAACATACTCATATTTCTATATATAATATATATTATATATATATATATAGCGTACTATATATATATATATAGTATATTACTATCATGAGAATAATGGAGGTTGAGCTGGCAGCTCACTCCCCCGTGAACTGCAAGTGTATGACATTGTGAGCCCCGCCCTACTACGTCATCATCGGTGGTGGGGGCTCACATGTCTACAGGCTTGCAAGCTTCAGTGGGGGGAGAGGTGAGGCTGCCCACGCTCACCTCCATTATCTTCATATATATATATTATATATATATATACTATATAATATATATATATAGTTATGTATATATATATATTATATATGATCATATATTCGATTTTAGTGGATATGGATATAAATTTTACTTCCATAGGCATATTTGTATCCGTGATTAGGAAGAGGATACAAATATGACAAGTATCATATCTCTGGGTCATATCCATATCGTATGTTCCCCTATGCAGAACGGTTCTTCGGATTACATCTTTTTCATGCATTTGCATGACTTAAAAGTAACTAATTTAAATGCGTAACACAAAGAATGGTCATCCAACAAGCTTCTTGAGCCCTCCCTACATAATAATAAAGAGGTTTGTCGATATTTACTCCTTTGAATTATATTATTTTAAAATTAGTCCTTCAAACACTGTTTTAAATGTCAGATATTAGGAAAACATCAAGCAACCAAAATCCATAACATCTTGCAGATATTAAAAAATACCAGAGATATATAGTATATACCGAAGTGCTCTGTCGAAAGATGTATATATATATATATACTACAAGACAAATTTTCAAATTAGAAGAAATTTATTTTTAAAAGTTGACCCCTTTAAAATTTAATTACTATTTTCGACTTAGTTTCAACCACCTGGCTGAAACTAGGTCGAAATATGGTAAATAAAGTTTGAAAACTTAACGGAACTTAAAATCTCGTGACGTTTAGTCGATAAATTACTCATCCTACTCAAGAAATAATCTACGCCATCTGAAACTAGAACCAAACTTCACAGGATATGAAATCCTGTGAAGTTGCAGGGGGCATCTGCCAGAGAGCTCGTATAAAGCTCTCTGTAAAAATGAGTCTGCAACTTCACGGGATTTAAAATCCCGTGAAGTTTGGATGTATTTCTTCTACAGTTTCATTAGCATGGTTAATCATGCACTAAACTTTACAGGGTTTTAAATCCCGTAAAGTTTTCCAACTTTATTTGTCATTTTCGATCCAGTTTCAGCCAGGTGGCTAAAACTAGGTCGAAAATGGCAATTAAATCTCAAATGAGTCGTTTTTTAAAAATAAATTACTAATATGATCTATTTTGAGAATTTGCCCTATATTATACTATCCTAATATAAGCATAACTAAATATAAGTACACAAAAATACAAATATATTTAGGATTACTAACCAATTACAGACACTTACTTAGGGATAATAGCCTATTAGAAGCTAGAACTTCATAGAGCTAGAACTTTTCCCAAAAACTTTACAAAACCATATTGTTTTATGGTAAGTCATATAAAAACACATATGGATTGATAAATCAATCTTGTCAGGGGTATTTAAAAACAACGTCCTCAAATCAACGGAATTGCTATCAGCCTTGTAATCTGATATTTTGTCCAATGTACTAATCCTGGTGGGGTTAGTGATCAACCAAGGATAGTTATTTTCTTTTATCCTGATTCAGTGCATTCCCACCGCCAAGACATGAATTCCTTTTGAGAGTTAAAATAAGTTAATGCAATGCTGTATTTGTTTGTTAGACCCATTACAGCAGTGATAAAATGAGACTAATTTTACAAGACATGTAACACCGCATACTCGAAGAAATTGAACGAATTATTTTCTCCTATTTTGAATAATAGCATTTATTTCAGCACACTTCATAATAAGCTTATGCTAACTAATGGAAAGGCTTCTTGGCTAGGCCATGTAAGCTCTAACATTCATCGAACATCAGTACCTACACAAATTAGTGTTCAACAATTTATGAACTGTTATCTAACACGCAGCTGTGAAAAATCAAATACTTTCAAGTTTTCGGTTTTCGATTTCGAGTTCAGTAATAAGAAGCATTGCAGATGGTTTTAAAATGTTAAATCTTTGCGACAAATTACATACATAGATGGAAAACAGTAGCTAAGCAATGAAATTATAGAATGACCATGCTACTAATGAAAAACAGAACATGAACAGAAGTCTTAAGACATACAAGCACAAACTAACAATTATTTATTCATTTATTTGCTATTTATAACAACAAACCCTATGCATGCCTAGGAATAGGAATAGTAGAAGCTAACACGGTCATCAGATAAACATCATTGATAATATGAGGGCTTTAATTATAACCTTAATGTTACATGCAAAGAAGCATAGCGATGACGGGAAAAAAGGAAACTAGAGAGCCTCTTACTTATGTTTCTCCATTCCTATGAATTTAACCCGCGCTCTCTTTCGCTATATAAAGAGAATAAGATTAGTATTTTTACTCTTGTGGAGGCTTCACCCTGCAAGAAGCATAAGGAGCAGAGCTCAAGCAAGAGGGAAAATTGTGTCTTGTCTTCTATGGTCTGCTTTGATTGAGGTAACATGAATTGAAGCCCATAATATCTTCTTTAGACCCCTTCCATCCTTTTCCTACTAATTACATTGGGGGGAAAAAGAATTAGGATAAATTTTTGAAGGGCAGATCAATTTTGTAGTGACAATAACAATATGCTTGATACAAAACAATACGTTTGAATGTGAAAACTTTAATGCAGAGAAAGCTTTCCAAGTCTTACCATCAGAGACATTAGGATGTAAAAGAAAGCAGTTACTCATGGAAGAGTGGTCGTACGGTATTTTTGCTTTTTTTTTAATAAGGATACAAAACAAATATTGATCGGATGCTGAACTGCTATCCAGTTATCGACAGGAAAAATTATAATTTGGATCCACCTGATATATGCCTAAAGATTTACAAGAAATTTGAGTTCAACTTTGAAATTTGAATATATTCCAGCAAGAATGCTCCATTATACAACACCTAATGGACTTCAGTTGTATTCAATTGCACGTGCTGTTCATCAGATGTGTATTCTAAAATTTTGGATGGTTTTAGAACTTACTCATATCAATATCCATGTTTTGACGGGGATACAGATATCAATAGTACAGATGCAGACACAAAACCGAATTTCGCTTAGATTATTTGCATCTATTACAGTTCTGTGAGGTTGTCTAAAGCCCAGATGCACGCAGAAGGGCTGATTGTTGGGGTGGGATGAGTTCTGTAAGTAATAAAAATGCTGGCTAATTGCCTGGGGTTCAAGAAAAAAAAGGCAGAAATAATGTTTTTGACCAGCACTATTCTGGCCACAAACTAAGAGAAGCATATCAGTAAGTGGGAATGCTAACTCAACTTACTCTGATGTAAATGTACAGATAAAATTCTTAAGCTTGCAAATACGTAGCATGAAGTTTCTTAATAGGGTTAGTTGCGAACAATTTTTCAAAACAGACCCCTTTAGAGTTTTATTTTTCAAAATCGACCGATTTTTTTTATTTATCAAAACCGACCCGATTTTGTGATTAGCAGCCTAATCACCATCCTAAATAGTCGGGGTTGGCAACCCCGACTATTTAGGAGGGTATTAAACCCTGATTAGATGCCTTAAACACTAAAAATTAAGGTCCTAAATAGTCGGGGTTGCCAACCCCGACTATTTAGGAAGGTGATTAGCCGGTTAATCACAATATCGGGTCGGTTTTGATAAATAAATAAATAAACGGTCAATTTTGAAAAATAAAACTCTAAATGGGGCTGTTTTGAAAATTTATTCGTTAGTTGCGGATAAATCCCCTGTAGTAACGCCCAATTGCGGATAGACACTCTGTACTATCTGCCCGAGTGTGCGAATAGTTCCCCAAAGTGAACTTTTTCTGACTCTTTTAAGAGTAAAAAAAGTATAGCATTTGGGTGTCTACCCGCACCAATAGAATTGCAGTGGCTTTATCCCCATCTACATAACTTTTTTTTGACTCTTTTACGAGGGTAAAAAAAAGGAAAAAAAAATCATGAGACACAATTAGAACTACATGGTATACGCAATTAGGTGATACTACAAGGGGCCTATCTGCAATTAACCCTTCTTTAATAAGGTATGAAATTGCGCATGTCAAAAAATATGATAAGGTGATTTATCAGAAGGAAATTATCTTCTGCTGCTTAATCAAAACTTATTTTGGTTTTTTAAGCTAGCTGTGCTATTAATTGATCATAGTAAGTGAACGTCTATTCTCACAATATCTTTAAGTACATATTCTGCCGAACCACGACAAATGTGCTTATATGTTAAAGAATACCCTCCAACTCATATAGACATACTCAAGGTGCCCATTAAAACTACGGACACTATTTTGATATCTGAACTGATTAAAACATTTGAGGATCAGAGACAACACAAGGAGAGCCTATTTCGCATTATGGTGATTAAAATATTTGAGGATCGGAGACGACACAAATAGAGCCTATTAGCATTATGCTGAAGTAAATGTATTGCACATAGGGTACAAAGAGAAGCTCCATACCAGTTTTCTTCAAATTCTTAATCCAGCTGGGTCAATTAATTATCTTGATGTATCCGGTCTCAAGCTACATTGCAAAAATGCACATCAGTTTTAGAAATGCACAATTCATTCAAATGTGCAAAACGTAATCATATCGAAATTAGCTCCCAAAAACATGATTCATTCAATGTGCAAAAATATAATTGCACTGAAATTAGCTCTGTAAGAACCTGAATTCTTCTTTAGTCTACAGAAACAAGCTATGACGTTTCCTTATGATCTTTTCACCATTGGCACTAAAAGCATTTCCAACCCTATAAGCTTTGAAGTAGATGAGCTGATGCTTTGGCCGATTCCAACTCGTGACAAAGACTCCTTTTTATTAGATTTTCCCTTTATACTTAAAATTTACATTAAAATCATGTAACAAAGTCTTGAGAGTACTTCTGCAGGGGCCCTCTGCAAAAATAGCAAAACCAGTAACTTTTTAAGCACCTGCTGGAAACAAGAACAAATGATTTCCAGCAGCCTAGTATTTTGTCTTATTAACTAAAAAGTAACTTACCACCAAAAGAAGTGTGGAGACGTTTAAAATCACTTTTTCTGCATACGTCAATTAAGGAATATACACCAGGTCTCAATGCTTCATCTACCTCTCTGCATGAGAAAGCCGCATGTTAAATTTCTGCTGAAAAAATTAAACTGTGTATGGGTAACCATAGTTATACATCTGATCGGTGTACTCCCTTATCTTTGTTTTCTTTTTTTTCCCCTTCCATTTTCTTTTTTGTGTGTTTGTGCATGTGCCATGGCAGTGTCAAAGCACTGCATAAGGAAAAAGGAACTGACCTTTTGATTCCTCCTTTCAGGGGACCACAGCCAGAGTACATGGAGATGTAATTGGACAGAAAGTATGATGAGTGCTCCGCAAACACATCCTTTTCATTTCTTATCTACAAAGTTATGAGGCCAAAAAATGAACTTCTATTATATAAAATAAATTTAAATGCAAAACAGAAAACATATGATTGCTTTTGTAACGCATCTGATATTCTATGGAAATATAATTGTTTGTGAAAGTAAAGCTTTTACATGAACACATCAAGCTTTTACATGAACACATCAACCAGACATGCAAAGACAAATTTTAATGGATTGAAGATAACTACACAATAGGTTTATTGAATATAGCTGTTGTTATCATGGGCATTAACTGTATTATCTGACTTTGAATAAAGATGTTTAGGCCCTTATTTCTTTAAGCATATAGTGTATCTCTACTTAGGGCTAACCTCAACAACAAAACCAACCAAAACTATACTTTTCCATTCATTAGTTATGGCCGCCATCTACAGTTCCCATATATTTAAATGGGCAAGATTTGGCCTTCGAATTCACATTCTTCAGCTACAATACATAGTAGTTTGTGTTCTAAACAGAATAGACCCCTACTTTTTAGCTATATTTGTTGGTTCATATTCTCATATTACATTGGGTTTCCATCAGATTGGGTTTCAGTTCATGAGCACCTGATATAGGTCCATGTATGGATAATGGAAGACATCAAGCTCAGTGAATCTAGATTTTAGTTGTGGTTAGGTGACTTGGATACATATTAGATAGAGGGTTGGTGTAGGTCACTGGCTTACATGGTTCACTTGAGCCCTAGAGAAGGGTCCCTTCGGGCTATTAATTAAACCTGAACATACAATTTAAAGTAGTATTAAGTATTAACAACTGTATCTCACTTTGAGAAGGTCGTGTCTCAGTCTACTGAATCCATGCTTTGCTAAATTTCAAACCCCATATGACTTCTGCTGTGGATGCATTAATAATGAGATTTAATTTTGTTCCTATCAGCTAAAATTGTTTTCCCAAAAATTTAAAAGAATAGAGATTGATAGAGGAAATATTATAATGATGATATTATTCAGAAATCAAAAGATGACAAGCTGCACTACTCTAATACATTGATAGATTGGACATAAGTGACAGATATTTCCTTTTAGTTACAAGCCTAAGATAACCATATAGCCTCCTCAAGGGCAAGCATGTCAAAATATTAAAGATCAACCTTATGTGAAACCTCCAGGCATGAATGAAAACAAAATAGTTCAGGATAAACATGCCGTTAATAAAAAATAAAACATTAAAGATCAGCATTATGAGAAACATCTATGGGTGGATAAGAAACAAAAGATATGAAAGACTTAACCACATTATTCAAACACTACAAACCTCCTCATAATTCTCCTGCAGATAACTTGCACATTTTATTGCCTCTCCGTTCCCAAGAAAAGTAGCATTTCCTCTAATTAAGTCGGTGTCCACCATCTCTAAACAGTTAAGGAGGGTACTTACTGACTCTTCAAGGATAGCAACGCATTGTTCAGTATGACTAGAAAGAAGAAAGGTAACAAAATATTCAGAGAAACAGTAGAATCCTCAATGAAGAAAACTAATTTACTGTGGAGCATATGCATGATAAAGCAAAACTTGATCCCCAGGTATCGTCAAAATAGAAAAGAAATACAGGAATGAGTACAATAAAGAAACATAAACGTAGAGAGTATATGTGAGAACAGAGAAGAATAAAGGTACGAGGCCAGTATATATTGGTTTCAGTTTCAGTTGCGGGTAAATTTCACAAAAACCCCCAACAAGTTTGGCCCAGTTTAAGATCACCCCCAAAAAATTGGAAATCTCACTTAACCTCCAATTTTCTAATAACCCCAAAAAAGTTGGAGGTTACTAGAAAATAGATCCAGAAAGATGCAGTTTTCAGGGTTAAGTG
>NC_033797.1:130724705-130745624 GCF_001876935.1 Asparagus officinalis | reverse complement strand
TTTCTTGGGACTTTTGTGGAGTTTGGCCTTTAAATGCCTATGATATACAGAAAACACTAAAGAGGATCTTTGAATACAATCATATTTTTAGGTACTTGCCACGACATTAAAATTAAGAAGCAAATATTTCGAAAGCTGTTTTAAGAAACCCTTGATATGAAACTCTGCAAACATGTAGACCACCCTCCCGCTGAAGAAAAAGCTGCTTCTGGATGGAATACTTAAAAGCAAATAAAATCTTTGTATACTGTACCTCAAAAGGCAAAGAATATGCTAAATTCCTCATCACTCATAGGCACAGCACATGAATCAAGATCTCTACTCTAACATCATAAAGAAGAAGCAAGAAACATTCCCAGTTCGGACATACATAATTCTTTGTGAAGCAAGCGGTTACGATGCTTAATGTCTTGGGGTTCCTTCTAAGAAGGCTCGTGGACGTGTTAGGTAAAGATTACAAAGCAAGGATGTCATGGAAAATCATAGTATTTTGTTAAGAATTTTACTTCTCATAACATGATGATGAAAAAATGTTATTGATCTTATGTAAATTATTAATTTCAATATATGTGTATAGCCATGTCTCGTACCCTACGTTTTACAAATTGGCCGTCCTGTATTCATACCCACATCCGCACCAGTACCTGTGCCCATGTTCATGCAACATAAATGCACAACAGCACAAGGTAGAGCCAAAAGGAAGAAATTATATAAAAGAACATTTATGCAGAAAATAGAGATCCTCACTCATCTTAGAGGCGAAGAACAAACACAGCCAGTACAAAAGTTTAACTAAATTATATGCCAATTGATTTACCAAACAGTATGGTATCGATCTGAAGAGTGAAAACCCATACCGAAGCGCCATGACGAAATCAAGGCCTAATGCAAGAAGTAAGATGGACATCCTACTACATGATGCTGCAGACCAAATAGAAGCTAATTCATGGTATTACAATTATAAAATGGAGGAAATATTTTTCAGTTAAGTAGACCCTACGTCATCCATTATCCCATTCTAATTCCTCTCCAGGAACAATCTTCAATAGACACAGATACCAAAACATACTTATGGCATCAATCACTCTATATTGTAGATGTACAGAATATGGTATCAGTTGCTACCTCCATAATTGCATGGACCACAGTTAGTTCTGATTCATGGGATGAGAACAGGAGAGTGGTATGCCACTTATTTGGAAATGGGGACAAAGGTGTGTATACTAATACAGTACACTCGGGACCCTGGTACGCTTGAAGTTTGGTTTTTAAATATAGAAATCTAATTTTGTTTGTTTCTTTCTTTCTTTCTTTTATTCCTTTGATTTCCTGTAGCTAAACAAACAGTACCGAAACTCTATTTCTAACATAATTGAGCTTTTAATCTTAATAACTCTGGGTTTGATCAAGCTATACATTCAAAACTCCGACCTAAATTTAACCCATTGATCTTTTCCTCTACTACCCCACCAGCTAACGCACCGTGAAACCAACACACATCGTTGATCACGCTCTGATGTACCATTAATTTGCTTTTGTTGCGCATACTTTTAATGACCCCACAATAAATCTCCTTAAGCAGGCGACAAATGTATAGTTTTTTTTATTTGTTCCCTAAATCTCCTCTTTGTTCTCTAGCCTTCTACAACTACTTGATACTGATAATTCTACAATGGTTAATAATCATTTTTTGGTCGCCTTTTGTTTTGCTGATGCTTCTTCTGCTTCATATTTTTATGGATTTAGAAAAGCTAAATACAAATATAAAGCACTTAAGCGTCACTTTTTTGGAAGCTAGGCAGTAGCTAACATTCTTTGCAACACTGATGAAACAATACTACTACCTCACGTCCAATAAAACTTAAAACATTTCCCAATAAATATACTACATTCCAAGCAAACTTTCCGGGTTCTTCTTGAACACCTTTTCTGAATGAATATCCAAGTTTCCTTTTCATATAGTTGTACTTCAATATAATTGATTCACCGAATTAGCAAATTTTAGTCCTGGCATATTTTTGTCCTAACACTCTTTTAAGGTTTACCATTGACTATTGATTTGAATCTTAACACTCTTTATTTAACATAATCTTACTTGACACATCCATGATAGCTGGTTAGACCAAGAAGCCCAACAGCCCATCTCAAAATTGTGCAGTTTTTTCCCAATACATTTTAATAGAGGACATATTGCCACTATATCAAAGTTAAGAGCAAAACTGAATGGCGATTAGGATAGGAAATTGACTCAGACAGCAGGAAACTTATTGGTATATGAAATACTAAATAGTACATCGGGCAATACTTCGCTTTGTGTGTTACCTCCCATTAGCATGACAAGACTAATGATACAACACTATGGCACACACTACGGTACATACAATTGTACAAGCTAAAATCATAAAAAATGGCACTATCTGGTATCCAGTGAAGTATACTGGTTAAAGTCCAGTACAAATCTACAATTGTCTTGTACAGTTGTAGTGTAGGGGTTAAAGCCTCGTAGAATATATTATTCTGTTTTGTACTGTAATTGAAAATTAATTACATATTTAGTAAGAAAAAACTTGGTTTTGGACCATTGGTCGTAAGATATTCACATGTACTACTATAGCAGTAAATGTCATCAAAGATTTTAAACATACATCCTTAGTACTAAAATTAACTTCAAAACTATATCCTATTTTATAAATACAAGTTTAGTATAGTACTGGAGCGAATTCGGCGATCCCGTGTGGGCAAAAATGGGTTAGTCTGAAACAAGCATGAAGGTAGGCATGAATGATCTGGCCCCTTCAGCATGTGGGTCAGTCTGCACTGTAGACAGTGCATGGGTATAGAGTACTAGACACACAGCAGTAGGATTGTACCTGGGTCTAGATAAAAAGGTGTGGACAGTGCTTGATCATATAGTAAGCATGCACTACACAGCCCACTTCCAATCCTAACAGATATTCTTTTAAAAAAATCTTGATGGAATTAAACATATTTGGAAATAGATTACTACTGGATGCATAAGAAAAAAAGAATATATATCTATATACATACTGTTGATGGTGGTTGAGAGTTGTGCACAATAATCTGCAGCATGAAGCATATAATTCAACAGAGAACTTGCGGTCTACAATATCGCAACACGTATCCCTTGAGGACTCTATTTTCCGGTTATCAAAAAATGTGGTTGCATCAGATGAAGGAAAAGAATATTTCAGCTGCTGGAAACCAGTAAAAAGTGCCAATGGTATATGCAAACATTGGCTCACATGCCATGCCTCCAGATGAATGGACTTATTACCAGCTATGCTTGCAAGAATCTGAACACACATGAGAATGACTGAGCCCGCATCTGGTTTGATATCAGCTTTATAGTTTAGCTGCTTATCTACATAAAATATTGTTGGATTCTGTAAGTGAAGTATTATGTTGAATACAGCATTAATGAAGCTAAAGGTTTTTCCAACCACAAGCTCATGTCCTGCATGGAGAACTTCAATAGTCAGAAAACGACACAATTATAGAACAATACAGTAAGCAATCAAAATTCTCATGATAATGCACATACTTGCAACTACAAACATACATAGCACATGCAAATACCCAAGCATACCCACATTCATAAACATGCTATTTTTTCCTACAATGCTTTTTGTCATGGCCTAAGTACAAATTGTGGGTTCTCCTTTACGAGTGATGGATCTCCATCAGTTAAATTAAATCTTACCGTTAACAATCTATTTCTCCAAATCTATCCTAAAGCAAACAATTTGGTTCTTTGTATTAGAGCACATACACAAGGAAGTGACAAGTGTTGCATTTAATACTGCAAATGCAGTCTACTTCAAATGATTGATAACAGGAATTTGGTACCAAAATTATTATTTTGTGACTTGGAAATCAGCTCACAAAATTAAAAAGGAGACTACATAAGCATATAAAGAAGAGGAAATGGATTTACTGGATTAAATAGATAAGCTATACACTAGGAAATACCTGATAAAGATTCAAGAACCAACTCCAAGCAGTTTAAACCAGCCGCTACAGTTGAGGAGACTTCTCCACCATCCAGATTGCCAGTGGTTAAATCATGAACTGTATTGCAGTCAGGTTGTGCCCCAACAAGTGCTCTCTCCAATAACTGAAGAGCTATCATCAGATCGAATTTTTTTGGCAGGATAAATTTTTTGAATGAAATACTTAGCCTAACTTTAAATGCATTTAATCGCAATTTGATTTGATCTAGCAGCTGCAAGTCATTTCTGTTTAATTCATTATGAGATTGCAGCATCTTTGAACTTGATCCAGACTCGTGAGAATATAAAGTTGCAGATTTTCCTTGGAGGGAAATACATTTCCCTATAGCTCTGAGATGTGTATCAATTATCTGAGAATAAAAATCTTCTGATAAATTAAGATCACCATTACTACTCCCTACAGCTTCCAGAAATGTCAAAATACCATCTAAACAAACAAATGAGACCGGCTCCATTCTGCCAACCATCTCTGCCATTTCCTTCAGAATCAGTACGGAAGTTTCAAGAACAAGAATAGGATTTACAGCCACTTTGCTATAAGAAACTTTTGATCCCAGAGACCTAGGAAACCGTAACATACCTTTTAGCTTCAGAATTGCAGCAGATGCAGTAAAGAGTTTACCAAGCGTGTATGCTATTTGAGGATCTTCACCTTTCAATAGGCTTTCTAACAAAGGTCCTTTTAGGTTCTTCAGCTTTGACAAATTTGTTTCCTGAACTTGATTAACAAGGTTAGCTTTACCAGCTGTATCAAGGGGTAACACGTCTTTTTCCTTGCAAAATGGACTTTCACTAAATGCACATTCTGAAGGACTATTTCCGTTGTTATCATGATAACCTGTAGAGCAGATCACTACCATAGCTTGAGAGCTTGTCAAGAGGTTGAGGCACAGGTTTAATATTTCTTCAAATAGAGTTATGCACTCGCAGAGTATAGGGAGACATGCAGGTATCAACCGAGAATATTGTGGATTTACAGTAGGCACGTCCTGATTTATACTATCGATTGCTGATACTAGCCCCCATAAGAACCCCTGGAAACATGAAATGATAACTGCTAACCTACTGCAACCCAGAACTCTGACACGGTCTTCAGGTTTGATCTCCTGCAGACTGCCCATGGAAGTAAATAGGTTTCTCACCTGGTCCTTCAATATCTCAGCCATAATGTCCACTGAATGTTCCCTAAATAACTTTTTTTCATTTATTTTAAAGTCCTTTATAGCACTCATTTGTTTTTCACTTATTGCCAAAAAAATGTAAGATGTATGATCTATCAAGGGAAAAATCACATCTTGTAACCAGCTAGAATATGTTACTCCAAACAAGGCATGTGGCAATCCAACTATTTCAGAAACCGACTCCAAAAGCCACAAAATAGAATCTGAAGAACCAAACACAGAAGAAATAGATGCAGAATCTGTGGGTCCACAATTATCATCAAGAGATGATGATACCAGAGACTTCATGACCCTTCTACAAGATATAAACAGTCTTACAAGCTCATAGGGTTCACATAAAGAAGAGTTGGTGCCGTTTTTCAGTAAACAAGATACTGCTAACCTGGAAAACACAGAAACTAAGCTCTCGGTGACCAGATCATTTGAATATCATACAGAAGATCTTTAAAGTTAAGTTGCTCAAAGAAAAAATTTCAACTTAATGAGTAAACAAACAAGCAAAACTTTCATAGGTTTTACACAAATGAAAACCCGTTAAGATGTCCCCATTACAGAAGCTGAGAACTGAACTCGAGACCACTTGCAGGAGTCATGTTTAAGCTGCCAAAGAACCAGCATTAAGGCAATTTAGTGATAAACATTGTTAGTCCTCAACTGAAGAGCTAAAGATTTTTTAGTAAAGTGGTTTTCTAATAAAAGCCATGATCTGCTACACGTTTAACACCTAGAATTAAAAAAAATGTTTTCATGTTTGGCTAATGAATCAAGTGGTCTCATAATGGTCATGAAGAACACATACAGAACTGGTTACTAACTGCAGCAAAAATAATTGGGTTTCTCATGGATCATATAGGCGTTAAAATTCACATCTAATGGTGAAGATTTGCAATTCCGAAAATTCATCTTGCGATTTGTAGAAGAAGAATGTGTACAATCACTATAGCTGTATGTGTGGTCAGACAGACAAACCAGTTATTCATGTACATATAAAAATATACAGGCAGATACCCATGCACATGCACATACACATAAATTACAAAAACATGTGGTTAGAAATAAACATACGACAAGTTTACAAACACGGCTAAGAGAGAAAACTAACAAATAATAAGACAAGTTCATAAACACGGCTAAGAGAGAAAACTAACAAAATAATAAAGCAAATAATGATCATGAAGGATGCATACAGAACTGGTTACTAACTGCAGAAAAAATTCTTGGCTTTCTCATGAATCATATAGGCGTTATTGATGTGAAGATTTGCAATTCTGAGAAAATCATCTTGTGATTTGTAAAAGAAGAATGGGCACATAATCACTATAGCTATATGTGTGGTCAGACAGATAAACAACCAGTTATTCATGTACATATCAAAATACACAGGCAGATACCCATGCACAAGCACATAAATTACAAAAACATGTGGTTAGAAATAAACATATGACAAGGTTTTATAAACATGGCTAAGAGAGAAAACTAACAAATAATAAAAAAAATCCCCCNATCATTCTGTACGAAAACCCCTCAAAAGCAGCATAAACGTAACCAATGTTGTAAGCGTCAATTCCCTGATGTCATGGAGACAAGTAGCTAGTGCAAGACAAATAGGTTTCCCTGATGAGCGAAAAAATAGTATCCAATTTAGTTATGCAAACATCAATAACAACTCACATTTACATGTATAGTAAGATTTTCGCAAATATATCAGATGGACAAGATCGAAAATATATTAGCATTCTCCTTTCAACATGCACAACTCAGATTTCAGCGTCATAATAATGGAATGGAAAATTTGTTGCTACTGAGGTCAACTAGCATTTCTATAGAAGTGAGAACTGTAAACTGCAAATTTCAGTAAACTACATAGACACTGAGCTAAACTAGAAGCCTCATCTCAATAAGATAACATTAACAACAAAACAACGGTTTCAGGTAACCACACTTTTAATAAACTGGAAAGCTTCCATTTGCCCTTGATTATACCGAAGAGAAAAACATCAGGAGTAGGAATACTTATATCTTTCCATCTCATCCTTACCTGAAAGGATCAACTAGCTTCCAAATTTGATCTTTCTTAGTGAATACTTCACCTTTGATTGCACCACAAAAAATGATCAATTTACAATTTAGCAATTACAACCGCATTGTCAATGATGTAACTTTCAGTTTTCAATAGACTCCCTTGATTTTTCTCTATTTTTCATACTTGAAATATTTAATCTTAACAAAAGAAAATGAACGAAACAAAACTCTTTTTCCCTTATATTTTTTTCTCTTAATTGAAATATTTAATCTTACCAAAAGAAAATGAACGAAACAAAACTCTTTTTCCCTTATATTTTTTTTTTTCTCTTAAGCTTCATAGTATTACATGATTTCATAGGTCAACATATTATCCAGGCCTACTAAGCAAGGAATCAAGAAACAAATCTATTCTTCAAGACTTCAAAAGCAGCTATACTTGGAAGAACACTAGACTTCACCAGGCATCTAACTCATGTATGTAGAATCCTCATAGGAGTGCTGTAAAAGATCCTACTGAATTTAAGATGTAGATTCTCGGTACTCATTGACTAAGGTCAGGAGTAAGTTTTCAGAATCCAGATTCTAAAATAGAATACTTGCATCAAATCTCAATCTCAAGACCTATATAGTGTCCTGGAAACTTATGTGCATCAACAGCATAAACTCAATCATGGTGAACCCCAAAAGCTCCTCCATATATTTTTATTTTATACGTTAGGGGAAAAGTTTTATCACGAAGACGTACCCGTACCCAACACATACCTGACACGTACCCATGCCCAAACTTCATGGACACTCCTTGAATATATGCATACATTTATTTAGACATGTGCTCAATTATATGATATATGTTTTAATTTAAAACACTCATCATACACTTCTTGGAAGTATATCCTATACTTCATGTCCATTTCTTGAAACTCGTTAGACATGGGCCGGGTTTGTTTGAGCCCATATCCAGGTTCAAAACTATGATTTAAAGGGTGTTTTGAGTGTCTAGTTAAAAAAAAAAGCACTTTCCAATTTATAATAATCAACATAATAAAGAAACTTATAAATTTGATAGGAATTTAAATTCAAATAGCACATGGATTGAAAAATATGATCTCATGCAAATTATTAATTTCCATGTAACTTAGATTATGTTACAAGGAACATGTTGCATGGAGCATATCAAAGAATATAAAGTACGTCCTTACCCACCCTTTCCCTAAATGTACTTTGTGCAATTAATGGAGATGGCTTTTGTGCAATTAATGGAGATGGCTTTCCCTCCTTGTCAAAATCACTTGCCTTATCAACTCTCTAAGTTCCTCTGAATGAAACACATAAGCATATTGTGCATGCAATAATAACTCCTTAAGCATCTCCATTTCCTCATGTATTAATAGATCAAAGTCAGTCTCTATAGTAGAGGCAGTTAACACCAACCAAAGTTGCCACAGAGACCCAACTTAGTCATGAAGCAATGACTGAGTTGTTGGAGGTCCCAAATTCAAGATAAAGCTATGACCTTTGTTGAAAAACTAAAATCACCAGCAATATTTGTAAGCGTGAAGAGGTATTTCATAGCCTCGCGTGAAGTAATATATGTGTGTAATCTGGTAATGAGAAGTCAAGTAACTCCAAAAATTTCGCTAATATCCAGTTCCAAAAGATGATCAATAAACTATTGCACAAGAGCCAGATGAAAATGTTTGAACAACTGAAATCTTAAGAGGGCATTTGGGATAGCATATTTTTTTGTTAAAGTAGCTTTTAATCTACGCTTATGTCTATCTACATGTTTGGTGACATCTCAAATAAGCTAGCTTTTAAGCCACATTTAAAAAGTTAGGGTCCTCCTACTTTTAAAAAACTAGCTTATAAACTCATCCAAATAAGCTATGTTTGACCAAGCAAACGACTTTTCATACAAGTTTTATAAAGTTTTTATCATAAAAGCTAAAAGCCAGCATAGCTTATAAGCACAAAAAAATAAGCCTAGTTAAACACCGTTTAAGTATTGACTTTTTAATGAGTCACCCACATGAGTACAAACGTAATCCCTCCTTTTATATAATGAGAAACTGGTGAGCCCTTCCTAATGGTAAAATAATAACACGTGTCAAATCTAAGCATTACATGTAGACACCTAATTCTATCTATACCTAATTCTCATCAAATTCAAATTACATATAACTAGAAAATTCTAATAATCAAATAAAACTATCCATAACTAGAAAATTCTAATACCTAAACAAGCCTAAGAATTCTCATCAAATTAAAATTGCCTATAACTAGAAAGTTATAACAATCAAATATTTGGTAATTCTAATTAAATAATAACTATCCCTAGCTAAAAAAAGTTTTATCCTTAATAAGTTCAAGGGAAAAAAGTTATCATAGAAAATTAAAAAACACCTTAAAAAATCCGAAAATTACAAACAATCCCTTGAAAAAAAATCTAAAATTATAAAACAAACCCCTAAGGAACTAAAAGCTGCAAGCTGGCCAAAAATTTTGAAACATACGAAAAAAACCCTTAAAAGTCTGAAAATCCATAATACAAACTAACCTATAAAAAATATAAACAATATAAACAACCATGTAAACATCCAAAAAATACAAATAGCCCCTTGAAAGTATGGAATTGCAAATGATGCCTGAAAAATCTGAAAATTGTACTCAGACCCTTAAAATTAAAAAATTACAAACCACCCCCTAAAAATTTAAAACTACAAACAACTCCTTGAAAAAATCCAAAAAATACAAACAACCCCCTTTAAACTCCAAAGATTAAAAACAACCTCCTAAAATCCAAAACTACAAACAAACCCCTAAAAATTGAAAGTTACTAGCAAACATTATGAGGTGTTTTGTCAAAAGTTATTGGGGGTTAAGTAACAAACCCTGAAGCTTACTAGGGGCTTTTGCCAAAATTTATTTGGGCTATTGTGGTTAATTGACCATACATGGACTAACGATGTTAAGTTTGAGGATTTTCTATCAATAATTATTAGAGGTTAGTGAGAGTTTCAAGATATTAGGGATATAGTGCTAAACACCGAAACTTATTAGGGGTTTTGTGATTTTTTCCCATATTTCAATGTTTATAGAGAGGGTATATTGGTGGTTTGAGTTTCAAACTTTGAAGTAAAACTCATTCACGCCTTTATTTTGTATTTCCTTTATCATACTCCATTTAAAAGTGAGAGTTCTTAAAAAACTTTCATTTATTAATTTTACCCCTAATCCTTTTCAATATTAACATTTTTATCCTAATTATACTTGGTTATCAACTAAAGCCATTAAATTAAAATTAAATTCCTAAATTAAAGCTCTCTCCATTCAAAACTAATTAATAAAAAAATATCTAATTATAATTGGTTGACAATTAAAGAGTATAAAGAAGCTTAAACTCCTGAATTAAAACTCCATTCAAAACCAATTAATAAAAAAATGATCTAATTAGAATTGGTAAATAACTAAAGAGTAGAAAGAAGCTTAGAGCACATTAGCATTGTAAACATAATATGCATTGCACGCGTAAATATTAACCAATTGATTGATACCAAATTATGGAATTAATTAACTATTAACAAAAATTAATTGATTAAAGTATTTTTTTATAGTAGTCCCTTAAACCTTTCATATTTTGAGATTAGTCCGTCAAAGCATTGAAATTATTATTTGGTAACATATTTCTTAAGTTATTTGAAATTAGTCATTCAAATTAATGGTATAATTAGTAATTTGAGGGACTAATTTCCCTCTAATTGCTTTTTTTACTCTTGATTGGAGAAGTTGATATCAAAATAACTTAAGTATTGTGGATGTAATAGCTATTTCAATGATTTGATGAATTAATTTTAAAATAATAAGAATTGAGCAAGCTAATAGTTCGATGTGGTTATCTTTGCAAACTTATGGAGAGGTTTTCTTGAATGATGATAGGTTTTCTTATTCTACAGTCATTAGAGATTAAGACAGAAGATTGTTTTCCCTTTTTTTTTACTTCATAAGAATTTTATGTCATCTGTTATTATTAGATTTGAAACATTGAAGAAATTGATTGCTAGATGAGCGAATAATTTTTTCGAGTAATATGTAGCATACATTGCTCATGGTTTATAAGCGAATAATCTTTTCTAATAATTTGTAGCTTACATTGTTTATAGTCACAATGACACATAAAATGAAAGGTGAGGATACATAAATGTAAATGTTAAC
Organism: Asparagus officinalis; assembly: GCF_001876935.1. NCBI lineage: Eukaryota > Viridiplantae > Streptophyta > Magnoliopsida > Asparagales > Asparagaceae > Asparagus > Asparagus officinalis. The sequence goes on along the minus strand of NC_033797.1, from coordinate 130,734,175 downwards.
AAAGTTCACAGATAATATTACATCATCAAGTTGAGATTTCAAAGAAACGCTTTTACAACCAAGTTATACTAAAGAAATAAACTGAACAAATAACCACGTGCAATGCACGTGTATCTCTTCTAGTAAGAAAAAACCTCCAGCTCAAGTTATCTTATTTTGAATTTTAAATTCAAATAATCTCTTTCATCTCACGAGTTATGGTTTAGAACACTATGGCGAAATTTAAAGATTGATAGCATGTTCATTGTTATATTATAAGTCATTATTACAAGTTATTGTATGCAATTTATAATAAAAAACAGTGAACTATATAAAAATCAGAAAAAAAGAAGAAGCAATAGCCTGAAGAAAAAGGGTAGGTTTAAGATAGGATTTTGATAAGCTTAACATTATATTTAACAAAAAAAATATGGGTTGAAATGTTCTACAAAAGTAAGTATCACATTAGAATTTTTTTGGGGAAATTCACACGTTTCTATTGCATAGGAAACTTCAGAGCATTAAAGTGTAACTTTTAGAAACTTTAGGGTATATAAATGAAGGGTTTTACAACTAAGGGTATTTTTGTGCAATATCAGGCAAACAATAAGGTATTTATGTGTAATATACCGACCAGAAAAAAATCACTGCAATTGAATATAGAAGCATGACAATTAGCTAAAAATGAAACTCATAATCATATATACAAACTGAAGAAACCAAATTCACCCCAGCAAACACAGGCATAGCACTTGTATAAATGAAAGAAAAAACAACACAAAACTCACCTTTCAAGGTTCAGCGAGTACGCTGCATAGACTGAGAAAGATTTCGCATCTAGCTGGACTTTGGGAATCGTGGATAACAGCGTAAGCAAGCTTTCGCAAGTTCTGAGTGTCAACATGAAAGATGTTTCTCTGTCATTAAGGTCCATATTTTTTGCATCTTGGAGAACAAGGTTTGAATTTGGCAATAATGAAGAATGATGGAACGAAACAATCCCATCATCCAAACCAATCAATGGCTCTTTTTTCACTATACTCAGGAACTCTGACCAATCTGGTAGTGATCCCAAATCCATCTTATTTGCACAAACATGAGATAATGCAGGAACCAGCAATTCCTCCAGAACACGGCCAAAACCTGATGTAAAATGCTTGCACAAAGGCTAAGTGGAAAATAAGAGATATATCAATACAATGTGGCGCAGTTATATGATTGTTCATATGACACAATGTTGGCTAGAAATTCCATTGAAACATGATGCATTGTGACTTTCTGATAGGAGACTCCCTTTACACTCTGTATTCTGACTTCCCCAGAGCATTTTACATCTTGAATTGAGTAAAAGAACAAACAAGACAAGAATTTCTTTAAGTACTTCTTAGCTGCGTGAACACACCATATGTCGATATTTCGACAAAGAAGCCTCCAAATTGCAATATGCAATGACCTCCGATTCAAAGAACAAACACTCAAATCCCAGGCATCTTCATATGAAGCCTTAGTGTCATCCAGTTCATCATTTTTAACAGATATTAAGTGGCCCTTATGATCTAATAATTTTCCGCTTCGCAGTAAAAAATTTGCCATTTCTGTTGCCTCCTGCTTTGAGAGCAAGATGAGTCTTTTCCAGTTTTCATTTGATTCATTTACATCCTTTCTTTGCAAAAATTCAAAAGCCTGAATCAACCGATTCAAATCGTTGAGCCTCTGTAAAGCCATTATGTATATTACATAATGAAGGGATGGGCACCCTGTACTTGAAACAAAATCTTCTAAATGAAACTTGATAAGATCTAAAAGTGAAATAGATGGTTTAACAATCCAAGAAAAATATCCTTCATCCATAAATTCGGGTCTCTCTCTCCAATCACCTTCGTGAGCCACAATAAAACAACTTCCCATTGACTTTGCTGCCTTTACTGCTGAAACTGGGGGCATAAGGCTTATTAATTGACGGTATAAACTTCTACAAGAAATGTACATGCGGAAGAAAAACACAAGTATCCAAGAAATACTCAATGGTCTTATGCATATGCCACTTTCAGTTTCTGACTTTCCATAATCACATAATCTTCTCCCCGTAACAGAAAGAATGAACTCATCAACACTGCCAGATTGCCTTTGAACCAAATTAATGAAGCTTAACTCTACTGTCCCCATCAAATTTTTTATAGAGTTCCCAACTGAAATGCTATTGGTCGCGGTGATTGTTAACGAATCCAGCACATTTGAATATACCTCTGAAAGAAGTCTACCTAAAACTTCAGTTTGCATATCTAAATATGTTATGCTGACATTTAGAATATATGTTTCAGTAACATTTTCTCCATCAGACCCAAAGGGATTAAACTTTATCCACTGTAAGGAATCTTCCACGTCCACTTCTAGCTGCTGAACAAATCCGCTGGCTTGCCCTTCTGGTATTGACTTGATAGCATTAGAAATTGCAACTTGGAGCTCTTGTGAGCAAAGCAAAGTTCCCATTGATTTTATGTAAATATGTGAAGATAAAGAAGAAACGAACATAGAATAATCTGATGCATCAGCACAGGAAGGATTTTTTAAAAGCCTTGCAGCTTTACATAGTGCAAAAAGAGGAGAGTTCACCTACATGATTACACAGACAACGGTAAGAGAATAGGGCAAATTGAACTATAATTATAAAAGTGAAAACTTAGTCGAAGGAAAAACAATGGAAGAGAAATCAATTAGCAGAGAGAAGCAATCATCATGTCAATTTCTGTATTTTCATCTGGAAATGTCCTGGGAATCTTGCAGAAACCACACCTTAAAATAGTATAATTTTGCCAAAAGCATTTAGCAGATCCTGGATGATAGGATATTGCCATGTTAAGCACTTAGGTAACTTATTTGGCATTTGGTAAATGAATAAATTTTCTTAACTAGTTTGGTCACAAAGGAGCAGAAATGCTAATTATTTGAAATAAAGAATGCTGCAATGATTAAACAAATAACTGCTGTGAGAAAGATATACATTAAGCGTATATCCCTTTGGAAAACAAAGAATTACAATAGAAGGCTAACCTTTTCACTCAACATAATATAAAATTTGTATCTAAAAACCATCCAGTTTCTCATAAGAAAATATGGGTACCAACAGTCTCTTTAAAAGTGCAAAGTTTATCATAGACACTAGTCACTGGAAACTAAAAGCAGAAGTTAGGATCTCCAACATGTATGACTTTCAAAAATATGACAAATCATTAGAAAATGTTAGATTAGAGAGATGGGAACAAATTTCAAATGCAGTCAAGCGAGCGAGTATTTATTAGTCCTAAAGTCAATGACATGTTTTTCTCCATTATTTAGATCAATATAAGGTAAGTAGACCAACAAGAGGAAGCCACCTGCAAAGGGTATTTTGATGGTACAATTCTAAAAATGTACCTCTTTATGCTTCCAATCGTCCGTGGTAATCCTATATTAATGTAGTCAAAGTAATCATCCTACGCTATGATAAGCATCCCCTAATATGAGCACACAGTGATTGTGAATAACAACTTATGTTTAGATTTCATTACAGACATGAATTAAACAATGCACATATTTCATGTTTCCTAAAGGAAAACTTATGGAACTCAAGAAATCCAAATGTTCTTTATCCATCCATAAAATTACAATATGGGACAACGGAGCAATCCAAATTTATAATACAGAGTCTAACAGTCTAATTCAGTAAAATCCGACAAAATAAATTTATTAATATATAAAAAAAAGAACTTTTGAAAGTATACAATTGAAAAAGGGCTAAATTAATAGATTGGTATTTTAATTAGACCCTGATTACCAATACGACATTTTAAATAGGCATCTCTATGTTAAGGCATTTTATATGAGCCAAAGGTGCAAGAAGACCGAAATTTTCGTGGCAGATAATTTTCCGACAAGAAACTATTATTTGTTCTTGTAAATTTTCTCTACCTCTGACCTCTCAAAATTATTAAATCTATACCTGACCTATCATAATGTGGCACAAGAGAGTATGTGAAATTGACCCTTCAAAAAGCTATCTCTTTCCTATCCACACTCTATTTAGGATTTTGGGTGAGTTTGAGGGTTGAGATGGAGCCTTCAAAGGGAAGAATTAGAAAGTAAAAGGAGAGGGAGTTAGGGAGGAGAGGGTGAGAATGGTAGGGGTTGTTGATGATAATGGGTTATGGAAAGGAGGGTGAAGATGAAGAGTTGTTGATTGAGTGTGAATAGGAAAAAATGGATTTTTAAAGGGTTAATTTCGCACAAACCTCCTATCTTTAGATGTAAAATCAATAACTTTAAGAGATCACGAGGTAGAAAAAATATTTAAGCAAAAAATAATTCCTTGCCAAAAAGTTAGCCATCGAGAAAATTTGGGTCTTATTACACCTTTGACTGATTTAAAATGCCTTAATGTAGAGTTGTCTATTTAAAATGTCCTATAGGTAAAAGGGGTCTAATTAAAATATCAATTTGGTAATTTAGCCAGTGAAAAAATATCAAAAGAAAAACATGGTACTTCATGGATATTAATTGGACTATACGTTGCACGGGTACACGTGCGGGTGCTGACAATGTTTTCAAAGGCACACGTCTCACTGCGCCTCATGCGCCCTACGATGCGGGGCAATGACGAAGCGCCTCACTTCTGATGCAGCAGCGTCTTGTGCGCCTCGTGTACATCATTACTTTGTGCATGGTGCATGTAGTACATATCCTCATATAGTTTTGTTCGTTAACATTTCAATCGAGTCTTTATACTTGATATTCCATATTCCAAAAAGCAAAATAAATTCATTAGGCTTTTTTAGTAGCCTTCAATTGAGGACTATTACTAATCCTTTGGATATTAGTCTTGATTTAACATTTGATTTGAAATTTTATGAATTTTACTACTATGTGGGTGTTAGCATTAGAAATTAAGGCATAATAATATGATTTTGTAGTAAGATATTATTTATCATGATATTTTTCATGTGAATTCTAAAAACATGTTCTTTCGTGATTTTGTAGTAAGATATTATTTATCATGATATTTTTCATGTGAATTCTAAAAACATGTTCTTTCGCGCTTGATTATATATTTTATTTATCATGATATTTTTCATGTGAATTCTAAAAACATGTTCTTTCGCGCTTGATTATATATTTTGAAAAGCTAGTATAGTGCACGTGCGTTGCATGTGGACATATTTGTTTTATGTTCTAATACTTTACACAATTCATTATTTAATAAATGGAAGAGTTTCATTTTGAATGTAATTATAACAACATTTGAGGACTTATTTATAATTTTCTTACAATTTAGATCATATACTTCTTTCAATCTTCTTAAGATTTAAGTTTTGAACTATATAGGGGTTTATTTGTAAAAAATTATGAAGTTTCAGTATTTTTCTATAAATATATGAAGTTTTGAACTATATAGGGGTTTATTTGTAAAAAATTATGAAGTTTCAGTATTTTTCTATAAATATATGAAATTTCAATGGTCTTTGTAAAAATTAAGAAAATCCATGGTTGTTTGTGAAAAATTCAACGTTATTTTGTGAACATTGACAAATCTGGAATACCCAAAAGATATAATTTTTTAATATTAAAAGATAGTTCTATTTACTTTATAATTTAAGATAATGAATGACATTTAATAACTACTGGTAGTTTTATGTGCAAATTTAGAATATTGTTTTAACATTAGGGAGGTTATAATATACTTATTATATAAAAAAATTACTCAAAAGATAAAAATTCCAAGTTTGTTCTTTACTTTTATGTTAAGTGTGTCATGCTATTCCAGTTTATATTAATTATCTTTATTTTTGCTAATCCATTATAACAAAATAAAATTCTTACTTTCACCTTCTCTCTCTTCTATTATCATATAATTAGTAACATGATACAAAAAATATATCTACTAAGTTCATGGATAATACAATATTTCTCTCAAATCACAATTAAGTACATAGTAATAATTATAGAAATAGAAAAAAAGTTTATTAAAACCCCCCAAATTAGACCTCAAACTTTAGTCTCAATCCGAATTCTCCACATTTCCTTGTATCAATCGTATCCTCAATCTGCATATAGCCGTCAGTCTAACAATCACATCAGTATAAAGTATAATACGAATAAAGCTCAGCACTTCCTCAGCACAACTTCAATCATCTTCAAACCCCCCCTCCTTTGTCGTTATCTCTTCTGAAGAGATAATTCACTAGCAAGCTTGTATCATCCAAATAATATCATAGTAAAACCATGGGGTGAGTATAGGATGTTGTTAGGGTTGTAAGAGGTGAGTGTAAATCTAAATCATTAAATGAGTGAAATTATATAGGTTGCAAGTAAGGGCTATTATGATAAATAAAAAAAAGCAGGCTATTTGGATTCCGTAACAGTCAAATGTAATTGCCACTTAAATAAAAACTACAACTAAAAATGTAACTCTCATTTTAAGTATGCATGAATGCATGCACTAATGACATTTTAAGTTGACATTTTGTTTGCAAATTAAAACATACATTATTAGTTTGTCATATGTGCGTTTTAAGTGGAAGGGTTACAAAAAATAGAAGTTAATATTAGTGGACAATTAATAGAAGAGTTATGCCATTATTAAGAATGTATGCATGTATATGTATGTGTTTATATGTATGCAAGTATGTGTTTTATGGATGCATATATATGGTTTGGAGGGCATTTTTGGAAGAAATGTTTTAACATACCAACACACTTTTATAATAGTAAAATTATATGGACGGTGTGCATCTCGCATCACACGGGCGCGCGCATCGCGTTGCACCTTGCGCATGTGCGCGTAAAGATGTTTTGCGCCTCACGCATTGATAACACTGGGTGCGGATAAAGACACAAGTGCAGATACGGGACAAGGAAAATTCGTAAAAAGTAGGATACGGGGACATGGCTATATACACATTTTGAAATTAATAATTTATATGAATTCGATATAGTTTTTTCATTCACATGTTCTGAAAACTAAAATTCCTACAACATTTTTGTGTTTCTTCTATTAAGTAGATTATAAATTGAAAAACTGTTCATTTCTAAACTAGATACCCAAATGACCATTTAAAATCATACTAATGAGTTGGGTATAGGTTGAAACGAACATGGCCAAGTTCAATGAGTTGCAAAATTTTGGGTGAAGTGTTAGACATATGTCCAAGAAGTGTATCACTAGTGTTTTAAACATGTACTATATAATTCAGTATACATCTGAATTAATGTATGTAATATATAATTGAGTATACATCTGAATAAATATACTATATAAAACATGTACTATATAATTGAGTATACATCTGAATAAATGTATGTATATATTCAAGAAATGTCCAAGGAGTGTCAGATACAGATATGGAGGCCCATAGGAAGTGCCCAGGTAACCTAGATTAGATTCATAATTTTTAAATTTTCGTCTAAATTTTCTTTGATATTCATCCAACTTCTGCAACAATAGCAATGTATGTTTAATACAGGTTGAACAATCCATAGATTTAATGTACTTTGTTGCACTAAAAAGATGTATTAACTATTTAAAGAAGTCAATAGATAAGCAAAGATATACGATCAAAATCTTAACTGAAACATCTTATTCCATCTCGCCTAACTTAATGAGTAATCTAATAATTACCATAAGGAACAATGTCAACTTGATTACCAATCTAATTCTAATCATAAAGAAATGCAATCTGACATATCTTCTTACCTTCTTTCTATGATATGTCACGCTTGCCAACATGAGAAGACAGCTTTCCTAGTTAATACTAAGTACTACTAAGTACTGGCCATTATTAGGCATTGTCATGCATGCTTTAATGTGTTAACTGTAGTGAATAGTATGGTCAAGCAAACAAATTACATGGATAAGTGGTATATGGAGAAAAGAAAAAAGTCTTTCTTTAATAATTGTCTTCAATTGTTGTCTACCAACACTAGAAGCTAACATACAAGGTTGTTGATAGCGGATCGCGTCGCGTCGCGGCGAGGTACCGCTTAGACTATTGTGGGCTATTGCGACAAAATAGCGGCAAATAGCGTACAGTCAAATAGCAACCAAATATAAATATATTTAAATATTCTAAATAATAAGAAAAATCATATAAAAATATCCATAAAAGAAGCCTCCTATTAGTTACGCTTATTAGTGCAAGTTCAAAGATCAACAATATATCAACCACTGACAATACGGAAAAATCAGTTTATGAAAATATCAGATAGCGAATAGGATAAAAAAGATGAAATTGTACTTCATTGAAAGGGAAGACAGGGAAACTATGAGAAGGTTTAGAGGAGATTTTATACCTTTTTCTCTGTTGCAGATCTAACCAACAGAGATGGAGAAGGAAGTCGGAAGTCGGAGCGGCTGTCCTGGCTCGAGCTGGAGCGACAGTAACTGAAGCTCTGCAATCGGCAGAAGGAGGCTGGAGCTTCGAGGGGGACTGTTCGCTGGAGCCTAGAGCAGAGTTGTTCGCTGGAGGCTGGAGAGGAGCTGCGGAGATGATAAAGTCGGGATGAGGTGGAGCGGAGAGCGGCTGTCCTGGCTCGAGCTGGAGCGACAGTAACTGAAGCTCTGCAATCGGCAGAAGGAGGCTGGAGCTTCGAGGGGGACTGTTCGCTGGAGCCTAGAGCAGAGTTGTTCGCTGGAGGCTGGAGAGGAGCTGCGGAGATGATAAAGTCGGGATGAGGTGGAGCGGACCTATTGTTAGCTTCTAAGTAGTTAGGTAGACAACAATTGAAGACAATTATTAAAGTAAAGACTTTTTCTTTTCTCCAACAAGAAATCTCCTTAAATGCTCTATTACCACTTTACTCCCATGTTAACATTTGTGGTTTGTCCCACTGATTTGGACTCATTATTCTACCAATTACAGCGTACAGTGTACATTATAATCATACTCTAATTAAGTGGTTACTTTGTCATTGACAATGCCTAATAATAATGGCCCCTCTCTGGCAGAATAACTTTTGAATACGAACCGGAGAATAGGTAACTTAGTATTAACTATGCCGAAAGCTATGTCATTCTCATGTGCAAGTTTCAACAGCCGACGTAGAGTCAACATCACTCGCTGAGACATATCATAGAAGAAGCTTACAATCTCCGTGCTAGAGAAGATTATGGTCAGTTTGCTATTTCTTTATGCATTAGATAGGCATTGTAATCAATACTTGACATCTGTTCCTTCATGTATTATTAGAATACTCATCATTAAGTTAGGGAGATCGTAGATCCTCGGCAAAATAAGCAGATGTTTCAGGTTTAAGAATTTTGATTCGTTTGCTACTGCTGCCTTTGCTTACTCTACTTGACTTCACTTCTTAAATGCAAACCTCGTGTTGAATACATTCCTCTTTTTGTAGAGTGCCAACAACATAGCATAACCAATGAATACACTAATATTCGGCTCGGCTATGCGATTGTATACTTAGACATCGCTTCACACCTGCTTAATTACTCTCCTCTCCCCTTT
>NC_033797.1:130716550-130723705 GCF_001876935.1 Asparagus officinalis | reverse complement strand
CCAAGGCCTAAGTTCGACTTATTGGTCAAGTCGACTCATTAGTGTGCCACGAGTCGACTTGACGCATCTGCAGCGGAGTTGTGATTTTTTTCCTCTGCAAGTCGACTATAATTGCTCTGTTAAGAATCGACGTTATTGAGTCCTCTCTGTTGCTGTTTTTTCTCTGCAAGTTCGACTTACGCCTCTGTTAAGTCGACTATATAGCGGTTTTTTGCATACGCAGCAGTTTCCTTAATTTGCAGTCTAATCTGGCGGTTTTTTGGTATAATAGACGAAAACGACTTGAGAGGGCTTATATATCAGAGATGAGGAATCTTTTGAGCATTGCTGAGAGGCGAATATCGTGAGCCAAGGTAGATCTTTGGTTAAGGTTAGTTTGAGAGAATTGGTGGTGATTGTAACCCTTATGTCACTCTCTTGATTTAGTGAAATCTCCCCCATCCTCTCCCCGTGGACGTAGGCAAATGCCGAACACGTATATCTCTGCTGTTTGGATGGATTTGCGTTATTGTTTGGATTTGTGCAAGATTGGCTGCTTCTTCGACTTGTATCACCAGGTTCGTTTGTGAGTTCGCTTCCCTGCAAGGCTGCCGCACCAAGGCGCGCGACAAGTTGTATCAGAGCTCAGATTCAAGATCTAGGCGTTTTGGATTAGGTGCCGAGGAAGATCAGTTTGAAGCTTGCGTTCTTGGACCGAGTTCTACGCTTTTGGTGGATAGGTTTTGAAGTTGTCGTTGAAGATCTCGCTTTCCTGTGGCTGGTTAGGAGTTCTATTTGGAATCCAATCTAGGGTTCAGTTGCGAATTTCTTATGCTTTCAAAGTGTGGATCTTTCTCTGCAATTGGAAGTTGTATTATGCGGTGAAGTAAATTGGTGAAAGCAGCAAGATACTAGGCCACATGTTCAAGTGGTTTTCAGCAACACGAAGCATAGGTGTTGTGAACTATTACGGCAATGATCAATTTTGGTTGTGAATGAGCGACGTTACAGGTATGCCGCGCAATGCTGCAAAATCTGAGGCAGACCATCATGCGTCGCCATGTTGAGGCCACCTAAGTATGAAGAAGCGAGTATGGGAAAAAGAGATCCCGAAAGCTTGCGGGCGCATACCACGTGATCAGTCTGTTTGGAACAGGAGAGCTGAAATACGAGTGTGATTGGGTGACGTCTGCGCATGAAAGATGTTGGGAAATCTCAACAATAATGACTACGAGACGTGTTGAGAACGGTTGCCACTTGCCTGCGAAGGTTATTCAGATTCCAGATGGCCAGAGCGTACTCGCCTTGCGGCTCATGTGAAAAATACAGCTAAGTGCTTGTCGGAACTGGCACGAACGTTGGATGAGAAGATCACAGGAATGAGTACAAGGCTATTATTCTTTTGGCTCCTTGACCGATGAGGAGGTATGATCACCTTCGTGCTTACGTTGCTGAACGGGAATCTTCTATTCACTTATAGCGGAATGAGCTAACGCATTGACGAACATGATTTGAGGGAGCGAAGGATAAGAGACTTTCCCGCGTAGCCTACTTTCAGGAGAGGCCTTGTCGCGCCGAGAGGATAGCAAGCTCATATCAGTAAGGTTGAAACAGAGGAGGTCAAAGTCAAGAGGTCGTCACCAGCTTGCGAAAGAATCAATGTGCATTCTGCAACGGAGCAGGCATTTGGCAAAAGAGTTGCCCGAAGTCAAAGAACAAAGGAGGAATAGCAAGAATAAGGGCCGGAAGGCCATGAGGGCCAATCGTTGCGAAAAGCCTATGATCTCCGCATGATTCGAGCTTTTCTCTTTTGATTTACTCCAGAGCGTGAAACCATTTGATGCATCGGAGTGGATGCTTGATTCTGGCGCTACTTATTCATGTGACTCCTAGCGAGATCGTTCTCATCATTTGAGAGACTCGAAATGGGGGTATTGCTGGTCATGCGGAAATGATCAATCCTGTGGCGTTCGTGTCATAGGTCATGTGAGGATTCGGAATGCAACGATGGAGTAGTCCGTGCAGCTGAAGGAGGCTGAGATTCGTCCTCAATTAGAAGAATCCTTATCTCAGTGGGGGCTTTGCAGGGCGAACAGCGATTCAGGGGACCTTTGAGGATGCTGATTAGCAAGTTTACTAAGCGGATCTCTTGTGGTGATGAAGGGAGTCCGCCCAACATAACTTTTACTTCTGCAAGGAGCCACCGCAGATGCGCCAGGTGTGCACTGCGACGATTTTCAGAGGCGCGAGCATGAGCCAGACTTATGGCATTACAGGCTAGGGCATAGGGCTACCAGTTGTGAAAAGGTCACTGCAGGCGTTGTGCAAGCAGGGCTTGTTGAAGGGGCAGCAAGAGTGGTAAGTGGAATTCTGTGGAGCACTGTGTACATGCGCAAGAACCGAGGAACAAAGGTAAAGTTCGGACGGCCAGTCATAGGACGAGACGGGCATCTTGGGACTACGTGCACACAGCATGTTTGGGGTCCCACCAAAGACGGCCTATCACGTTGGTGCGAACATTGTTCGTCCACATTTCTTGATAGCCTATTTCTAGCGATGTTGGGTGCTACACCATTGAAGCATAAGAGTGAAGCGAGATTTGTTTGTGGAGTGGAAGAGAGGCTGGAACTGCAGACTTGGGAGAAAGATTCAAAGACGTGCGATCCGACAACCGGCGACGAGTAATTACCTCAGACCCCTTTCAGCAGCTATTGTCGAGACGAGCATAAGAGGCACTTCACGTTAGTCATACACCGCAGCGAATGGCTCCGGTGCGCGGAGAGATTAAATCGGTCGTTTTGCTGGAGAAGATCGATGTTTATTGGCGCATAGTGGTTTGGAGAAGATCTTTTGGCTGAGGCCACTTTCTTAGCGAGCCACCTCATTAACAGGCTGCCTTCAATCTGCGATTGATGAGGAAGACCACCTCATGGAGATGTGTCGGGTGAAGAGACAGACATGACTCATGACCAATGCGATAAGGTTATTTGGTTGCCCTGCATTCGATTATCATGTTAGAACTGATAAGTCTGGAACCTCGAGCTAGGAAGGCCATATTTGTGGATCAGCGTTGGTGTCAAGGGCATACAAAGCTTTGGGATCAGTTGATAAGAAGATCTGCTGCTTGAGTAGGACGTCACATTCGATGAGTTTCATATCTTGAAGCTTCCAAGCTGCGCATCCAGTGAGAGAGCAACCCGAGCAGAGGCAGATTTCGCAGGTGTGGAGATTGATGCAGCGCTTCCACAGAGTCAGATAGATGCGAGTACATGAGGTGCCCGACTGAGTGACGCCAGGCTCAGAGCACGACGGGATCGGAAGGATACGGTACTCATGCACGCAGATCAGGAGCCGGACGGTCAGCGTTTTCAGGGATTCTATTGCCGCGCACGGAACAGAGGAGAGACATACGTGGTTCCAGCCACGGTATAGCCGACACAGTCTGCATATGCACTATCCGGTGTGAGAGTATCGACTGAGATGGCTGCCTACTACAATTCAGAGAGGGCCGAGCCAGAGTTCGGAGGGAGGCTGATCGTGGCAGGTGCTATGCAGGAGAATGGAGTCTCGTCACAAGAAACGATAATGGAAGCCTTGTAGGCTCCAAAGGCGGAAGGCGTTAGGGGCAAGTGGCGAGTGTACACGAAGAACGAGGGCATGAGGGGCACTCAGCTGACCAAGGTTCAAGGCCTACGCTTTGGCTGGTGGCCACAAGCCGAAGGGCCTATGCACAGGAGGAAGGTATTGATTACAATTGAGGTTTTCTCCTCCCCGGCTTGGTGAAGCATTCGTCGATTCGGATTTTGCTAGGCTTTCGGTGGCCACAGTATGGCATTGGAGTTAATCAGTTGATTGAAGACAGCACATTTCTCATGGTGATCTTGATTGAAGAAATATATATGACTCAGCCATTGCGGTTGCGAGCGCAGGAAAGATAGTTGCCGTTGGCAGCGCAACAGAAATCGCTACTACGGTTTGAAGCCATTCCTCGACAGGGTATAGCGCAGATTTGCATGGTTTTATGCTTGTCATTCGATACACTCGAGCCAGTTTGACCTGCGTGTATCTTCGCAAGGGAGAGAGGTGCCGTCAGCATTTATTTATTCCTTATGTCCCGATGACATCGTTGGTTGCCTTCAAGTTCACGGTCAGTATAGATGAGTTGAAGCAGTATCAACTTATCGAATGAGTTTGAGATGAAGGACTTCGCGAGGCGAAGCCTTTTAGGCGATGTCGAGATCGCGCCAGGAGACAAGTAAGAAGTGGCAGGATTTGTTTGACACAGGTGTGCTTGATTTGAAAGAAGGTTCATACAGCGAATTCCATTTTAGCATGGATATACTACGAAGCCAGTTAGTGTACCGGTGAGAAGCCCATATTGAAGCTTTCCAGCGGACCTATTCACGAAGTCAGTTCTGAAGACCGCATGAAGGTTGATGTCGAAGACTCCATATGCGAGCGCAATTGGGAGCCTTGATGTACGCGATCGATGTACGAGGCGGATTTAGTCACAGCAGTGGCATTGGTGTCGAGATACATGCATGATCCAGAGTGGGCTCAGTGGAGATGCCGTGAGAATGGATTTTGAACATTTCTAGGTACGCTCAATGTTGGTTTGGTATGAGCGGGACACTACTAGGTGAGCGCAGTTATGCATTCCGGCCATGTTGATTCAGATTATGCCGGATTTGGACAATAAGCGCGGTCTTACAACCGGCGGTATGTCGTTCACCTTGACCGCTGCGCCGCGTGTGTTGGCAGCATGGCACCTTACATCGACGGTGGCTTTGTCTACGACGAGGCAGGTAAGTATATGCAGTTCACGGCAGGCTGCCTGAAGGCAGGCTATTGGCTTCGAGGAACTTCTTGGAAAGAACTGATATATCAGCCCCTGGCGATCCGTCACTATTCATTGTGATAGCATGAGTGCTAATATTTGCGCGAAGAATCAGCTTTTTCAATGCGAGGACGAAAGCACATTTGACGTTCAGTTCTATTCCTCGAGATGTTCTTGAAATGGCCGATGTTGGAGCATTGTGAAGGTCCATACGAAGGATTAATCCGAGGATATGCCCTCACGAACCGGGTTCAAGCAACAAGTTTGATCATTGCCAGAACTTGTTGAATATTTGTGATTGTTGAGGCCGTTTTGACGGCCATTTTGGCATGATACTACGGGCGCCTTTGATGCCCTTGGAGAGGGGTACGTAGGCAACCTATGGTGGCAGCCGTATTTGCGAGAGACGACACATTGATGCTCTGGGGTTTGGTGTCGGCCTCATTTTTGGGCAAAACTTCGCCGAGGTGCGACAATTGTGGAGGAAATCAGGAAAAGAAATCAGGAAAAACCAGAAAAAACTGGCCATAAGTCGACGTCATGCACAAGGCTAAGTCGCACTTATCGGTAAGTCACTCATTAGTGGCACGAGTCGACTTACGCATCCTGCAGCGGAGTTACTGAGTTTTTCCTCTGCCAAGTCGACTGAAATGTCTTGTTAAGTCGACTTATGAAGGTCCTCTCTGCTGCGCGTGAATTAAATCATTTTGTCTCAAAAAGGGTTGTCAACTGCCCAAGTGCCACTACACCTTCGTGTACCAATGCCCTCTTTTAGTATGTATGCGGATATCAGTATCCCGAGCGTTGTGTGTTATGGCAAAGTTTTCTGCTAGCGTTTACGTATTTGCGAGATCGAAATCATAATTAGAGTTCGGGTTTTGTTTTGGTGTCTTAATGTATGATTAGGTGGAAACGATTTGAGAGGCCGCCTCATGATCAATAGTAATGGCAGAGGATGAGAATCTTTGAGCATTGTGAGAGGGAGATATTGTGAGAAATGGTGAGATCTTTGGTCTAAGGCGTTAGTTTGAGAGAATTTGTGTGATTGCTGAACCCTTTAACTCTCCTTGATTTAGTACTTGAAATCTCCCCAATCTCTCCCCGTGGACTGTAGGCAAATTGACCGAACCACGTATAATCTCATGTGTTTGGATTGCATTGTGGCTTATTGGTTGGATTCTGTGCAAAGAGTTTGGCTTCTTCGACTTGTGATCACAGGTTCGTTGTGAGTTCGTGCAAGCGCTTCCGCAACAGCATGAAAGCGCTGAAATGTGATTGCTTGGAGAGATAGAGAGCAGTGGAAGTAGTAGTGTGGTAAATCGTGCGCCTTGTGCATGAGTCGACTTATGCCAGTTTTTCTGGTTTTTCTGATTCTTTTCCTGATTTCTCCACACCTACATCATCATGTAGAAAATAAAAACTAGACTGGAAAGAAAGATGAAGAGAAGGAAGAGAACCACCAAAGGTTAGTTTTAAAAAATCCATTAAATTACATATTTTATCATGTTTTTATATAGCATGCTATTGTACCACAAATATATATACTTCTTAGAAATATTAATGCTTGAGTAGTGATTAAGTCCTCAAACTGATATGATCTTGGTTATCTTCCAAGAACTTAGGAACTTTGGTGAATTCTGACAAAATAATCTCTCAATAGAAATAGTTATTTTCTGGTAAGATTTTGCTCTTGCACTGTCATTACCTATGTGACTACGTTATTCATTCATTAAATAATAGGTAATTTAGATAATTTTGATCTGTGGATTAATAACAACAATGCAAGAACATACTTGTGCACTACCCTTTTTTATATTTATTTACCAATGCATAGTGCCTAGCATCTACATGTGTGGAAAACTTGCATCATTTACTTTGAAAAATCTACAAACTTACATAAAAGAAGCAATGATTTGTAAGTAATGTATTCTAGATATTTATTTTATTCTATTTCTTTCTATGTGTAGTTATTTCTGGGCATCTAGAATCTCTAACAATTTTTCATAAGGCAATGGAGACAAATGACTTAGTGAAAAACTATTGGAGAGTTAATTCACTAAAAATCCCAAGTTTTAGAATCAAACGTACTAGCTAATTGTAATTATAACTATAATTATATTTAACTAATGGACACATTGTAAGCCTCCTATGTTGCCAAGGAGGTGATCAACCATAGACCAATCAAGCGAATAATCAATAACATTTTAAGACTAAGTTTTATTTCCATGTTGGTACTGTAGACCTGTTAGCTATTTGTTAGTTATTTATTAGTTTATTTACCAAGTAGGTTTTCCCTAAAGTTAGTTTCCTCTGTAGTAGTTATATTGTAATCTAATGAT
>NC_033797.1:130676550-130711550 GCF_001876935.1 Asparagus officinalis | reverse complement strand
GTTATCAGTCGACTGATCAGTCGATTGATGAAGTCAGTCGACTGATCAGTCGACTGAAGCAAATGCCTGGAATGTTCATTTTGCTCTCTGTTGTGTTTCCGTCGACTGTCAGTCGACTAAAAATATTTTTTTAGTCGACTGATAAGCTCGAATTTGAATACAACGTTCAGCTTATCAGTCGACCGATACTTCCCATCAGTCGACCGACAGGTTGTCAAATGGTTAGTTTTGTACAGAATCTGTTTCTTGGTTTTTGAGAGATTTTGCTGATTTTCTTAGGGTTTTGGCTGTTGTTTTCTCTTCCTATATAAACCCCTTTCTTTCTCATCAGCAATATAACTTGAAGTGGGTTTTAACAAGAGTTTAAAAAGAGTTTTAAAGTTTGTTCAAGTGCTTAAGTTTATGTTTACAAAGAGGTGGCTTGATCTTTCAATTGGGGAATTGATCCTCAATCATCTCCAACTTCTATTGTGTTTAATAAAGAAGTTTCTCTAACTCTATTCTCTAGCAATTTGTTTTGATTTTCATATATCATTATTGTTAGTTTGTAAATTGAGTTTGATTTTGTTTATACTCATTTTATCACACACACCTTATTTGAGCTTGTAGGATTTTATACATCATATTGGGTTGTGAGATTGTGATTTGTGAGATTGAGCCTACATTGAGTTCTCATTCATGTTAGAGAACATTTTATTGTAATTGAGCTTTTTTTGTGAGTTGCACATTGTACTACACTTGGACACCGAGAGAAGTGATTGGTGAGAGACGAGGTCAGTTCCGAGAGGAGTGACGTCGGTAGTAAAGTCTAGAGGTAGGTTGTAATTCTAAGCACTTGAGGAAGGTGACACGGGCTAGGCCAACACTTAGAGGGTGTGAAGTGTATTGCTAGTGTGTAAGTTGTGAAGTTTTCGGTCAACTAGGAAACCATATTATGAGGTGTAAACGTTATTCGGATAAACATAGAAAACCCGGTTGTGATAGTGGATATCTCCTCGAGGTGAGGAGCGGAGACGTAGGTCGTGGGGACCGAACTCCGTGATCATATCGTTTGTTTGCTGTTGTCTATTTGCGCACTATCACTCTTGTTTCTATATTCTTGCATATATTTTATAGTGTATCTCATTGCTAGGATATTGCTCCTTGTTTATATTGCTCATTCTTGCTCATAATATTTTTGTATATCTATCTTGCAAGAATTATTTGTTAATAAGTTTTATATTAGCATTATATTGGATTAGATTAGCATAAGATCCTAATCACCCCCTAGGGTCTAACAATTGGTATCAGAGCTTGGTGCTCTTTGATTTAAGATCTAATTGCCTTGAGTTAATGATCCAAGCTTTAATATTATTACTAATCTTGTTTTAAACTTGTTAATCTCTTGCTTACACATATCATGGACATGCATGGTGCACTTAGTTTAAGTTATGCAATTAACACTCCTCCTAGAATTGGAAGTTTCCTCTATGCACAATGGTGTATTAGATTTAAGCTATTTGCTAGATCTAATAATATTAATATTTGGGAAATTATCGATTGTGCCTATGTTGTACTCACTACGGAGAAATCCAAGTGGAGTAGTAATGATAATAGATTATTTTCCATGAACAATTCGTTGTTAGAATTTTTAGTTAAAGCCTTTGGCTTATCATTTACTAACAAACTTGATTCTTTTGATAGTGCTTATATGCTATGGAAATTATTGGAAGCACATCAAGGGGACTTGGAGGCTATCCGATAAGAGTTGGAAAATTCCGCTTCAAGTTCTAAAGAAGCTTCATCTTCATGTACACGACCACTAAGTGATAGCCCTAGTGAGGTACACGAGCCCGACAACGATGATGATATTACTTTTGATGAGCTTGCACATGAATTTGAAAAATTATTCAATAGCTATATTGAATTGAAAAGTAAGCATGATAATATGAAATCCTCTCATGAAATACTAGACACTAAGTTTGATCTCATTACAAATGAAAATATAAATCTTAAAGAATGCAATGAAAATTTGAGATTAGAAAATGCTAGGTTGCTTCATGAAAAACGTGATGCCATGTTAGAAGTAGAGATTAGTAAAAATAAATTAAATTCTATGGTAAATGATTATGTTTATCCTACTTCTAGTAGCAATACTTATATGTACAATGATGATTTGAATCAAATGAAAAAACTCATTCACTTTAGATTCAACACTAAACACTTGTATTGCAAATAACAAAAAACTTATGGACTTATGTGTAAAGTATCATATTAATTCTTCTAAGAAACCTACATATTATGCACACATGTATGACAAAATTTACAAATGTTCTATTTGTGGTCTTAAAGGCCATATAGCCAAATTCTGTCATAATGCACAAAAGGTTAACAAGCCTATTCATGATTGTGCATCTGATGCGGCATAATTATGTACCAAAATTGCAAGTGTATAATTTATCAAGTTATAGTATAAAAAAATATCGATCCCACGAGGAAGGTGATTTTAAGAGATTATTAGAAATGGTTCTTATATTTTGTGCGTGACAATTAGGAATAAAGAATAAGTGTGAGTGATTGTTGTGAATATATGCAAAAGATAATAAATTGAATTTTAGAGGAGAGAAGGAAGAATTAAAGAATAAATGAAATCACAAGGTAAGAAAGATGAATGAATAAAATCAAGAAATAAAACCAAGAATGAAAAGAAATTAAGAAAGTCAAGATGGAGGATTCAAAAGAAGTAAGAAATCTAGAATATAATCTACTAACCAATTTCAATTACAAAATATAAATTATTCTCTTTTTATCATATTTCAACTTAGATTTATTAAGCATAGATTATCAAACCATTTAAGGAAAGTGTAACCTATTAAATTATCATCTAAGTTAAAATTACTATTCATGATAAGAACAACAACATGATAATAATCCTAGAATTCATAAGCATAACCTATCAAACCATTTACGGAAAGCATAGATTATCAAATTCTTCTTCTACCGATTAGTTCTCTAGTTGATTATCCTAAACATGAATATTTTAAATGCAAGAGAATAATTCATACAATATAAAGGAAATTAGACTAGTTTCATACAATTGTAAGATTCTTACAAGAATTAAATTCACATCTTAATAAATAAAAGCAAGAAGAAAAGGAACTAATTACAAAAATAAAAAGAAAAGAAAAATCTAAACTATGAACAAGAAATAAATCTAACTACAAAGAAAATAAAAATCTAAACTACAAAATATATTACAAAAATTAAATGCAAGAAAATAAATCTATTCTACAAATTAAAGTACAAAAAGAAATAAAAAGACAAGAAATTAAATATACACTACAAGCATGAATTTAAATCTAACTAATAAGCAATAATAAAGAAATTACTAAAAAAAAAAATAAAAGAGAAAAGAAATGCAAACCTTCAATTTGTTCTTCATCTCCATCCTCATCATTCAACAAAGAGGAGAAAGAACAAATTTAAAGAGGGAAAAATTATTATTATTAATTGTAACTAAAGTTATAATTTTTGGAAGGCCTTCTTTTACAAAAATTTTCACACCCTTCACCCCTCACTCTCTACCCCTATTTATAGTAATCTTCAATGAATATGAGCCATTGGATTTTTCTTGAGCCCCAAGCAACAATCTCCACCTTTGAATTTGCTTTTTGTTCTTCTCTAGCCCAACATAAGAGGCCCAATTGATTTTCAAAAATAAATGAAAATCCAAGTTGTAAAAGTCCGGCCATGAAGTGTTGAGCTATTTTATTTTCAAAACCGAAATTGAAGCAATCAAGTCCGCAATTAAGTCCATAGGTTCTCAGCAATCAAGTCCGTTTAGATTTTCGGCCCATTGGAGCTTCCAAAAACCAAAAATAAAAAGCTGCAAGTCCGGCCCATAGAGCTTGAAAAAGAAAATCAAAATCCAGCAGCCCAGTTTTGAAGTCCGGCCCAAGTTGCATCCAAGTCCACATTTCATTTTGCTTTTGAAAATCAAAAGCCAAGTCTTCAAAAGTTGTCCGGTCCAATGCAGCAGTCCAAGTCCGGTCTCACAATGATTCATTTGATTTTCAAAAGAAAATCAAATTCAAGCCTCCGACCCATTCTTCTATCTGCAGCAGTCCGGACATGATTGGAGAATTTTTTTTTGCAACCAAGTCCATTTCATTCCCATTCTTTGCATCCAAGTCCAAGCATAGCTTCCTTGGTGTATTTTTTTATGGGCTTTGCTCTTTGGGCTTCAATCATTTTCCTCTTTTAAGCTTTTGCTTCATGGGCTTCTAAAATGCTACAAAATAGAGAAGAGAGATTTTTAAGGGGTTTTTATATTTAATAATATTTATTTATATTTTTATTCATTTATGTGCAAACTAAGCTAACAATAATTATTAATGGTATATTTATTCATGTAGAATAGATAATTAGGGTATAGAATTGTAATAAAAATATGATTATCACCTGCTCTCAAGGAGTTAAACCAAGCTCATTTTATTTTAAACCCCTAGGTTACCCTAGTGGACGAGTTGTAGTCTCGTGAGGGTTTGCAGTGAATATACCCACAAAATTCGGTCAACTTGCCAAGTTAAATAAGTCAGTAAATAACAGATTTTCCTTGATATATTTAAACATTCTAATTGAAGCTAGTTAATAATCAAGAAAACGTTTTTATATATAACTCCAATGTAAATCCCCTAGAAAATCTTTTTCATTATAGCAATACAAAACCAAGTCAAATCTTAGAAATTTAATTAAAAAGTTTTGAAAAGAACATGCCAACTCTTTGTTTTAAATAACTTTCAAGTCTCTTGATCAAAAATTGTTTTTCAAGACCATATATACAAAACAACAATATATAAAAACAATTGTTAGTGTTATATATATGTATATATATTTTTTTTCACTCTCTAATTCTTGGTGATTGTTTTCTATTTTAACGGGCTTTCTAAGTGACCATTTAACGAGTTTTGGGCCAATGAATCCCAACCCAATTGGGCTTAGGTCATTAAGTATAGAGATACTCCTTGGGCTTAATTGCTCAGTCAACTTAGGCTTTATAAGATAGAATCACCTTGAATCTAAGAGTTTTTTTTCTTTTTGGTGCCCATTTTCGCACTCTTCTTTTGTAAGGTTAGTTTTTTTTAATATATATGTGTGTAAGTATATATAGTCTTAAAAAATGTGTAAATCAAGATAACTTGAAAAAATATTTTTAACTCTAAGTTAAACATGCAAAAAATTCATTATTTTTAATTAAAAATCTAAGGTAAGACTTAAGTAAGGTATATTAGTTGAAAAATCATTTCTTAAGAATTTTATTTGGAGTTATCATAAAAGGTGAACTTGAATATGTCACTAACTAAGAATTAGAAAATTTAACATCTACCAATTTGATCAATTATTACTTAACTCTATTAATTTGGCAAGTGACAATATTTTTATAATTTTTTTTAACAAAAAGAAAAAAAATGCATTTAAAAAGGTAAAATAAAGAGGAAAATATGTATTTCTCACCCCCACACCTAAATTTTGCATTGTCCTCAATGCAAATTTGCTGAAGCATAAAGTAAAGCATATAAAATTGAAAAACTTGCAGTTGTTCGGTTGACAATGATGATAAGGATCTGCAATTACTGTTAGTATAAGGATGAAGAAATCAAATAAGAGGAAAATTATAAGTAATTATTTATTTATTTATTTATTTATTTATTTTTTTAATCTATGTTAGTTATTCAAATTTTTGTTATGTTTTTTTATAAGAGAAAGAACTTTTTTTTTTGGCTAAAAAAATATTATTAACTAAGAAACAAAAGAAAAATTAGTTTTTTTTTATAGATAATTGTTCGCGGGAAAAATCGTGTCTTTCTTCATTGATTCCATTGCACTCTTGTAACTGTTTTTCGATTACAAAAATCCGGTCTTTTTATAAGATCCGGTTACAACGAGATCAAAAAAGGAAATAAAAATTACAACTTTTCTCTTTTGTCGAACAAATCGCGAGCTCCTGTTTTGCGGTCGCTCGCTTTGTGGGTTCTTTGCCTGCGCCGGGGTTTATCCGTGGACCACCGCGAGATCTAGATCCGGTCGGATCTACGCAGTACGACGGGTATTATTTCGCCAAGGAAATAATAGCCGAGGGTACTATTTCGCCAAGGAAATAATAGCCTTTAATTCTCGGGATCAAAGACCAAGCTTTGATCCGGAGTACGCCTACGTAGATCTGAGATCCGGTCCTCTCGAACTCTTGCCTTATTTGGCATTGACGATCGCCGAGCACCGGATCTGGAAGAGCAAGTCCTCAAAGTCCCAAAGCTTCAATCTTTTTAAGTTCTGAGCCTTAAATCCAGCAGAGCTTCGCCTCCAAAAGTTCCAACCTTTGAACAAATGAACCAAGCCCCCTATTTATAGGCACTCTGAACTGTGCCCGGGGTCACTTGGAGGTGGCCGGTGAGCACGTTGGCCACTTGGAGGTGGCCGGTGAGCACGCTGGCCACTTGGAGGTGGCCGGCGAGCGTGCGGGCCACTTGGAGGTGGCCGGTGAGCACGCTGGCCACTTGGAGGTGGCCGGCGAGCGTGCGGGCCACTTGGAGGTGGCCGGCGAGCGTGCGGGCCACTTGGAGGTGGCCGGTGAGCACGCTGGCCACTTGGAGGTGGCCGGTGAGCGTGCGGGCCACTTGGAGGTGGCCGGTGAGCACGCGGGCCACTTGGTTCACCGATTTAGCTTCGGTGTTGTGGACTAATGATCGTGTCTGCATACGTCGCCCGATGGTCGGTTTGTCGAATCGGCATCGTCGAGCTGCGTTAAAGGGCCTACAGGCAGTTTTATATGCCTACAATAATGAGGTTCATGAAGAACCAATACCTCTTCCTCCCCGAGCGTAGAAAATTCTAAAAATGGTTTCAGACGTTGACCATTTTTTTTAAAAATGCTACCATTTTTAGGATTTTCTATCTCGACAGCTCCATGTGAAAAAACCTGTTTGACAAAAAATGGACCTGTCCATCTTGATCTCAATTTTCCTGGAAAAAGATGCAATTTTGAATTGTACAATAAAACTTTTGTCCTGGAGAGAAATTTTTTCGTAAAATTGATTTATCATGAAAAATTTTTGTTTTCTCTTTGTAAATTTTTTAGTTTATGTATGCATCATTTCTAATTTCTTCCAACTCATTTATTTGGAGCAATCTGTTCTTACCTGCCGAGTTTGAGTCAAAATTCAGCTGTTTTATTGCCCACATTGCTTCAGTTGAGCTGGATTGTTGGAACTGGATCCAGTGTCTTTAGGGTTTGCAATAGGTTGACTTGGAAATTTTCCTTTTTTTCTCTCACTCACGGCAGCGGCTAGTTGCCCAAGTTGGGTTTCTAACCGGGCTATGGCTTGAGTGTTCGAGTTGAGCATTTGGCCGGTAGTTTGCATGAATGAATTTAGAGTGGTGGATGATTGAGTCAACATGTTGATAGTTTGTGTAGAAGCTTTGATCATAGCTTCTAAACCCTTTTCTAAGATACTCAAACGTTTGTCATGATCGGAATTTGAAGGATTTATAGGCTGGTGAGGATGAGGATGTTGGTTTGGAAAAGGTGGGTTAGAAAAATTGTTGGGTGCATTGAACGGGACAGCGTTTCCCCTCGAGAATTGCGGGTTTGACGCGGGAATGAAGTTTTGATTTCCGGGAGAGTTTCCTTGGTTCTAAGCAAAGTTAGGATGATTTCTCCAACCTGGATTGTAGGTTGGAGAAAATGGATCATTTCTGGAACGCTGGAATGCAGCGTTCATCTGTTCTAAAGTGTGGTTGTTTCCTAGAAGAGGGCATTCCTCTGAAACGTGGGTAGGAGACTGACATTTATGACATCCTGGGGCAGAAATATGATTAATTTGAGCCGGAGCTCGTTCCTTAACTTCTAAGGCTTCTAACCTCCGCATAATCGTCGCCATCTTTGCTTCAGAACTAATATTTGACTCCAAGGAAAAACCACTAGATTTAGATTGGGGAACAGATGAAACCCTGTCATCACAGTTTTCCCACTGCATTGTTTTCTCGGATAAACTCTCTAGAAATTCCCAAGCTTCATCTGTGTTTTTCCTCATAAAATCTCTCTGACACATCAATTCTAAAGATGTTTTTGAAGAATAGTCCAATCCTTCATATATGACTTGGCACAGTCGCTATTTTTCTAGACCGTGATGAGGACATTGGATTAAAAGATCTTTAAATCGGTCAAAATATTTCCAGAATGGCTCCCCTGGGACAATTTTGAAGTTCTGAATACTGTTCCTAAGCTTTACCATTTTATGAATAGGGAAAAATTTCTTGAGAAAAATGGTGATAAATTCCTCCCAAGTTGAGATGGAATTTGTCGGTAAGCTGTACAGCCATTTTTTAGCTTTATCCTTAAGGGAAAATGGAATAAATCTGAGCTTAATTGCATCTTCAGTTAATTCTCTCATTTTAATCATAATACACACTTCCTCAAATTCCGAGATAAATATATATGCATCTTCTGTTTCATTACCTAGGAATTTGGGAAGCATGTTTATGAAATACGGTCTAAGCTCAAAATTTGCTCCATTTATATCGGGGAGTCTTATGCAAGATGGAATTGCATTTCTGGTGGGGTAACACATATCCTGAAGAACTGGTTGATTTGCCATTTCTTGGATTGGTTCAATACGGATTAAGCGATGAGAATTATCCCGAACCCAAATTTGCATACACCAAAACAAATTTTTTTTTTAAGGAAAGAAAGAAAGAAAATTAGTTTTTTTTAAAGGAAAGAAAGAAAGAAAATTACTTTTTTTATGAGAAGATAAAGAAAAAGAAAAATCCTAACTAAAACAAATCAAGGCAATCACTTTTCAATCAACTCTAACTCTAGGGTTTAGCCTAACTCCACTAGACCAGCTCCTAACCAAAAATTCCTACAGTAAAAAGATCAAAGTTTTACCCAGGTAGTTAGCCAGGTAAGGATAGTACTAGAGGGTGATCAAAGATCAATTAAGTACCTCTTTCCTTGCGGAGCGCTTTACGCAACCCCTAAATCTTGCCTTAGACACCAACTATTCTGAGAAAACTTAAACCGTTCACTTAAGGATTTCTTGTTCCTTATTGAGCTCGAATCCTTAGGGGCCAACGTCTAATGAGTTTTAGAAGGCTTGGATTTGTGAAGTGAGGAATTAGTGATTTGTGGGCTAAGGAAAGGGTGATGAAATCCCTTACCTTATCTTGATTGGGGTTTTGCCCTTAAGAATGTTTTAAGTGTGTGCCAAATCAAGTGCTACAATCACTTTGGTGAATTCCTACACTATATGAAATGCAACCCTAGAAATTAAAAGCGACTAAAAAGGATGATAAAAAGAAAATCTTTTTTTTTTAATTATGGTCAACAACAAGAAAATCTTTATATTTTTTTAATTATGGTCAACAACAATCAAATGTGAGAAGGGGGAAAATTTGTTTGAGTTTATTATCTTGTTAGTTAATGTCCAAGTGAAAGATGAATTTTATTATGGTCAACAAAAATAATTTTTTTTAAATCCTAATTGTCTCTAATTGTGAAGCTAACTAAAGAGGGTGGAATTAAAAACTAGAAAGAAGACTTACCCGAAAGCAATGCTCCAAATTCTTGATCTTCAATCCAAGATTTTCAAGCTCCAAGCGGTTCCTTCACAAGAAAAATACACAAGTTAAAGAATCAAGTTAATAAAATCCTATTTTAGCACCTTCCCCGGCAACGGCGCCAAAAACTTGATGCGGCATAATTATGTACCAAAATTGCAAGTGCACAATTTATCAAGTTATAGTATAAAAAGATATCGATCCCACGAAGAAGGTGATTTTAAGAGATTATTAAACTTGGTTCTTATATTTTGTGCGTGACAATTAGGAATAAAGAATAAGTGTGATTTTGTTGAGTGATTGTTATGAATATATGCAAAAGATAATAAATTGAATTTTAGAGGAGAGAAGGAAGAATTAAAGAATAAATGAAATCACAAGGCAAGAAAGATGAATGAATAAAATCAAGAAATAAAACCAAGAATGAAAAGAAAATTTAAGAAAGTCAAGATGGAGGATTCAAAAGAGGTAAGAAATCTAGAATATAATCCACTAACCAATTTCAATTACAAAATATAAACTATTCTCTTTTTATCATATTTCAACTTAGATTTATTAAGCATAGATTATCAAACCATTTAAAGAAAGTGTAACCTATCAAATTATCATCTAAGTCAAAATTACTATTCATGATAAGGACAACAACATGATAATAATCCTAGAATTCATAAGCATAACCTATCAAACCATTTAAGGAAAGCATAGATTATCAAATTCTTCTTCTACCGATTAGTTCTCTAGTTGATTATCCTAAACATGAACATTTTAAATGCAAGAGAATAATTCATACAATATAAAGAAAATTAGACTAGTTTCATACAATTCTAAGATTCTTATAAGAATTAAATTCACATCTTAAGAAATAAAAACAAGAAAAAGAAGACTAATTACAAAATTAAAAAGAAAAGAAAAATCTAAACTATGAACAAGAAATAAATCTAATTACAAAGAAAATAAAAATCTAAACTACAAAATATATTATAAAAATTAAATGCAAGAAAATAAATCTATTCTACAAATTAAAGTGCAAAAAGAAATAAAAAGACAAGAAATTAAATCTACACTACAAGCATGAATTTAAATCTAACTAATAAGCAATAATAAAGAAATTAGTAAAAAGAAATAAAAGAGAAAAGAAATGCAAACCTTCAATTTACTCTTCATCTCCATCCTCATCATTCAACAAAGAGAAGAAAGAACAAATTTAAAGAGGGAAAAATTATTATTATTAATTGTAACTAAAGTTATAATTTTTGGAAGGCCTTCTCAATTAATAGTAGCCCTTCTCTCCAAAAGGAGTTTATAAAAATTTTTACACACTTAACCCCTCACTCTCTACCCCTATTTATAGTAATCTTCAATGAATATGAGCCATTGGATTTGTCTTAAGCCCCAAGCAACAATCTCCTCCTTTGAATTTGTTTTTTGTTCTTCTCTAGCCCAACATAAGAGGTCCAATTAATTTTCAAAAATAAATGAAAATCCAAGTTGTAAAAGTCCGGCCATGAAGTGTTGAGCTATTTCATTTTCAAAACCGAAATTGAAGCAATCAAGTCCGCAATTAAGTCCATAGGTTCTTAGCAATCAAGTCCATTTAGATTTTCGGCCCATTGGAGCTTCCAAAAACCAAAAATAAAAAGCTGCAAGTCCGGCCCATAGAGCTTGAAAAAGAAAATCAAAATCCAGCAGCCCAGTTTTGAAGTCCGGCCCAAGTTGCATCCAAGTCCACATTTTATTTTGCTTTTGAAAAAGTCTTCAAAAGTTGTCCGGTCCAATGCAGCAGTCCAAGTCCGGTCTCACAATGATTCATTTGATTTTCAAAAGAAAATCAAATTCAAGCCTCCGGCCCATTCTTCTATCTGCAGCAGTCCGGACATGATTGGAGAATTTTTTTTTGCAACCAAGTCCATTTCATTCCCATTCTTTGCATCCAAGTCCAAACATAGCTTCCTTGGTGTATTTTTTATGGGCTTTGCTCTTTGGGCTTCAATCATTTTCCTCTTTTAAGCTTTTGCTTCATGGGCTTCTAAAATGCTACAAAATAGAGAAGAGAGATTTTTAAGGGGTTTTTATATTTAATAATATTTATTTATATTTTCATTTATTTATGTGCAAACTAAGCTAACAATAATTATTAATGGTATATTTATTCATGTAGAATAGATAATGAGGGTATAAAATTATAATAAAAATATGATTATCAGCATCCCATCAAGCTTCTTCATCTCATACACATGTACACACACATAGTATAAATCATAAACATGCTCATGTGTACAAATGTGAATACTGTGGTCATTTTGGTCATTTGGCCATGTTTTGTTTCGATTTGAAAAGAAATTCTCATTTGCAAAATAATTACAAAGAAAATCATATTTTTGCAAATGAGCCACGTGCACAACAACTTGGTCAACGTAAACCTTTCAAAACCCTACATTGCACAAATTGTAATCATATGGGTCACATATACAATTTTTGTTTTGACCGTATCCATGCATAAAATATGCCCAAATTGGTTCATTATAGCCCTAGGGCCTTGAATTTAAATGATGGGGGTCATGTCCCAAACTTTTTCAGCACCAAAAATGTTTGGGTGCCAAAACAAAATTAATTTTATTTTGTTTTATGAGTTTTGTTTTTATAGGAAGAATTTTTAAATTGATTTTATGAAAATTTCATACACACATATATTTTCTTTTGAAAAATTTTATACTTTTTGAAGTTTTTCATTTGAGATGTGTTTAATAAATGACTTTATGAGTATACATAATTTTACATATATTTATCAAGATGTAAAATCTCAAAAAGCTTTTAAAATATAAGAAAATAGTTTTTCAGCACATCAATCGACTGATGACATCAGTCGACTGATATGTCGACTGATGGACTCGCTGGTAAACGGATTGGTTTTTGGTTCTTTGTTTTTTATCTGGACCCAACCCGCTTTGCCTTCATAATCCTGACCGCTCATTCTTTTCAGAGAACAAATCTCAGCCTTTGGCCTTTTACCTATACCCCAACTGTTCCCATTTCTTCTCAGTTCCAATTTTTCCCCAATTCCAAACAACCGAGCTCTCTCTCTCTCTCTCTTTTCTTTGTCTTCTCCGGCGATCACCACATCTTTGTCGACCTCTCGATCTAAGCTCAACTCGAGGGTAATTTCTGTTCC
Organism: Asparagus officinalis; assembly: GCF_001876935.1. Classification (NCBI taxonomy): domain Eukaryota; kingdom Viridiplantae; phylum Streptophyta; class Magnoliopsida; order Asparagales; family Asparagaceae; genus Asparagus; species Asparagus officinalis. The sequence continues at coordinate 130,698,784 of NC_033797.1, read as the reverse complement.
CTCTCTTCCTTATCTCGTCCATTACTCTATTTTAGGGTTTATTCTATTTAGGGTTTTCAGCGTTCTAGGAGTATCTGTTCTTCAATCTCATTTTCTGCTCTATAATCATGAATAGAGGCAATAAACACCCTAGAACTAGTCGAGGAAAGGCCTCATCATCTCAGACCCCTGCTCCAAACCCTAGTACCCAAAATCCCCTAGCATCAAATTTAGAATTCTATGAAAATCAATTGCTTAGTCCCACATTGCTCGGGAATTATCGGGCTTTGTGTCATTTGAAAATCTTCCTTGGTAGATTCGTAAACTATGAGGAGTACATACATTTAAATATCAATATTGTTCTTAAGAATGCTGGTTTATACCACCTTTTCGACTCCATTAATGCACCCCAATTTTATCCTTATCTTGTGCAGCTGTTTTATACAAATCTACAAGTTAACTCCACTGACCCTTGCACTCCTATCATCACATCTGTTATCAAGGGTCGACATCTCTCTTTCACCGCAAATGAACTTGCGAAAATTCTTGGAATTCCTAGGGGAGACACCTATCTTGTTGATATCGAGTTTGATAACCCTGCCATTTCCTCATTAGTACTTCTTCCTGGTCGTCAACCTCCTATCGACGCCCATAACACTACCTTCCTTGCTAAGGTCATTGGGTATATCCTGAGTTATAATTTAATCCCCAAAACTAGGGGTTACGATCATTATTCCCAAGATCTCGCATGTGCCATCTATGGAGTTATCGGCTCCATAAATATCCATTGGGGGAAAATCATTTTCGACTTCATGGCCTCCAACAACACTAAATTCCTTCCCTACGAGGCCATTCTCACTACTATATTTAAACACTTTGATATCGATCTTTCCGACAAACCCTCCATTAAAATTAAACCATTTATTGACGCTGCCGCTCTAAATCGTATGGGTATTCCGGCTACCCAGTTCGCTCTTGAGAGGCATCCCTCTCCAGAGCCTCCTTCAGAGCCTGTAGCATCTGCTGATTCTTCATCATCATTTGATACTTCATATAGGCCTCCTCGCCTTTCCCCATATGCTTCATATCCTTTGCCCGAGTTCATGACTGGGGTACATGAGTGATTGGGTGGCATTGAGCACCGTCAGGAGGAGCTGGTGGGCAGAGTAGATGGCTTGGGGCGTCAAGTTGAGGGCTTGGGGAACCAGCTTGCTGAGATCCTCACCATTCTGAAGCCATCATAGGATCCAGGGCCTTCATCTACATGATGTAGATTGTTATCACTTCTATGCATCTTGTTTATGCTTTTGAAAAATATTATTTGGTTTATGTAGTCTGTTTTTCAGCTTGGTTTGTAATTGAACATATATGAGTTGTTGCAAACTCATCATTTTGGCTATATATATATATTTCATGTTCATTTCTGATGCCTATGGATACATGTGTGGATGTGGTTGTGAACTATATTTGTTCTTAATGTACTATGTTTTCACAATCCTTATCTGCTTATATATTGTGGCTAACCATTCGTACAGGCTTTTTAATAGGGGAGAATCTCTATATTTTTTATACTCACCCATGCTTATAGGCAGGGGGAGCTTTCGCTCTCTTTATTCTTGTTTTCCCCTTTTTGATGTTGTCAAAGGGGGAGAAATATTGTGAGTATACATTCCTTTGTTTATATGCATAAGATTTATAATTTATATATTCATTTCCTTTCATGCACATATTTTTTTGTAAATTGTTTGTCATTATAAAAAAGGGGGAGATTGTTGGCCTTCTTGTTTTGATGATGTTCAACAAACAATTTATAACTAATGTTGTTTGTCTAGTGGTTGGGTTTTTGTATTTATTCCAGGCAAACAACGAGTTAGAGATTGGATGGAATTGCGCTTCAACGGTCATATCCAATGGAGGATGGAGGTATAGTAGAGTGAAGCAATGTAATTCAAGTCAAGATCCCAGTCAAGCTTCAATGAAGATCAAGATTGCTTGGGTATACTCAGTACAGGATAATATTGTGTATGTTGATTCTATAAGCTCAAGATTGCACACACACTTCATTTGTGAATTTTTATTAAAATAGGTGTTTTTTATGCAAATTACATTCAAATATGTTTTGGACTATATCAACCATGTTAACATCATTTGTTAAGTCCCAAATTACATTCAAATATGTTTTGGACTATATCAACCATGTTAACATCATTTGTTAAGTCCATAAAAAGTTTACACAAGTTTTCAAAATGTTAACATCATTTGTTAAGTCCATAAAAAGTTTACACAAGTTTTCAAAACCTGATTTGATCTAAAATGGTAAAAACAACATGTTTGAAATACATGTATTTTAGAATTGTTGAATTTTCCTGTGTTTTCACAAATGGTAAGAGCTATTTAAATAATTCTTTTTCCAACATGTTCATATTCATGTTTATAAACTTTTCCCAAAGTTTTATACTTTTTGGAATTTATTTGCTATTTTTAACAGAGCCTTGAAACTCAACTTAAAAATCATTTCAGGCTGATAACCTATTATTAGTCGACTGATCAGTCGACTGATGAAGTCAGTCAACTGATCAGTCGACTGAAGAAAATGCCTGGAATGTTCATTTTGCTCTCTGTTGTGTTTCCATCGATTGACATTGTCAGTCGATTGAAAATATTTTTCAGTCGACTGGTAATCTTGAATTTGAATACAACGTTCAGCTTATTAGTCGACTGATGCTTCCCGTCAGTCGACTGATGCTTCCCATCAGTCGACCGACAGGTTGTCGAACGGTTAGTTTTGTACAGAATCTGTTTCTTGGTTTTTGAGAGATTTTGCTGCTTTTCTTAGGGTTTTGGCTGTTGTTTTCTCTTCCTATATAAACCCCTTTCTTTCTCATCAGCAATATAACTTGAAGTGGGTTTTAACAAGAGTTTAAAAAGAGTTTTAAAGTTTGTTCAAGTGCTTAAGTTTATGTTTACAAAGAGGTGGCTTGATCTTTCAATTGGGGAATTGATCCTCAATCATCTCCAACCTCTATTGTGTTTAATAAAGAAGTTTCTCTAACTCTATTCTCTAGCAATTTGTTTTGCTTTTCATATATCATTATTGTTAGTTTGTAAATTGAGTTTGATTTTGTTTATACTCATTTTATCACACACACACACCTTATTTGAGCTTGTAGGATTTCATACATCATATTGGGTTGTGAGATTGTGATTTGTGAGATTGAGCCTACCATACATCATATTGGGTTGTGAGATTGTGATTTGTGAGATTGAGCCTACATTGAGTTCTCATTCATGTTAGAGAACATTTTATTGTAATTGTTGTGAGATTGAGCCTACATTGAGTTCTCATTCATGTTAGAGAACATTTTATTGTAATTGAGCTTTTTTTTATGAGTTGCACATTGTACTACACTTGGACACCGAGAGAAGTGGTTGGTGAGAGACGAGGTCAGTTTCGAGAGGAGTGACGTCGGTAGTAAAGTCTAGAGGTAGGTTGTAATTCTAAGCACTTGAGGAAGGTGACACGGGCTAGGCCAACACTTAGAGGGTGTGAAGTGTATTGCTAGTGTGTAAGTTGTGAAGTTTTGGGTCAACTAGGAAACCGTATTGTGAGGTGTAAGCGTTATTCGGGTAAGCGTAGAAAACCAGGTTGTGATAGTTGAGATCTCCTCGAGGTGAGGAGTGGAAACGTAGGTCGTGGGAACTGAACTCCGTGATCATATCGTTTGTTTGCAGTTGTCTATTTGTTCACTATCACTCTTGTTTATATATCATTGTATATATCTCATAGTATATCTCATTGCTAGGATATTGCTCCTTGTTTATATTGCTCATTATTGCTCATAATATTTTTGTATATCTATCTTGTAAAAATTATTTGTTAATAAATTTTATATTGGCATTATATCGGATTAGATTAGCATAAGTCCCTAATCACACATCCTCTAGGGTCTAACATTTAGACTGGATGGAAACGAACAAGGAGTATCTTGAAGCTAGACTTCTAACCTATAATGAGTTTCCTACGAAGTTTGTAATGAAAAGTAAACTTCATAAATGAAATCAAGGAAGCGCGGATTTTCAATTGGAAGACTCTATTATTTACCTCCAAGTTGTGGTGAACTGTACCATTTGAGAATTTTACTCAACAAAGTTTGGGGTCGACCTAAATGCTATGAAGATATTCAGACAGTTAATGGCATTGTCTATCCCACGTTCAAAGAAACTTGATATGCTTTGGGTTTAATTGATGATGCCAAGGAACATTGACGGGATTATAGAAGCATCCTTCTGGGGTTCGGGATAACTTTTAAGAAGTTTATTTGCAACTTTGCTAATGTCGAATCTTTATCGAGACATGCATTTGTATGGGAGAAGACATGACACTTAATTGCAGAAGATATCCTATATAGGCAAAGAAAATTGCTGCAGTATAGAGGTAACCTTTTTCAGCTTAATTTTTTCCCCTTTCACTTATCAGTATGCAATAACATGTGTTATATCTTATTTTATTGAATGTTTATTACAATCGTATTATCTCATAGTGTTTCAGTTAATTTCCTCATTGTTATTGAAGCTTTTTTGGCAATGTTATGTCTCTAAAATGCTTATTCTATTCTTCCATTGCTGTTTTATAAGTTTAATATTCTTGCTTTTATAAGTTAAATATTCTTGCTTTTTATTATTTATTATTTTTGCCTTTTCTTGGAACTTTAAAAATATTATTTAGTCATATGTTATAAGTCTCTTTTTAATTTGTTTCTTCTTACTTATCAGATTTGCAACTAAATGATGATCAATTAAAGAATTTAGCTCTTGCAGAAATGAAAAAGATTTTGCGAGGAAATAACAAGACTTTGGCTGACTATTCTCCACTTCCAATTCCAGAATGTGTCAATCTCTCCGATTTTCAGAACAAGCTCATCCAAGATGAGTTAAACTACGATAAGGAGTCTCTAGCAATAAAACATAATAAACTTCTAAGTAGCATGACTGATGAATAGAGACGTGTTTGACACTCTTATAAATGTTGTTTTACCGGGATTATGGTGGAGTTTTTTTCCTTTATGGATATAGTGGTACTGGAAAAACACACATATGGAGAACATTGATTCCTGGCTTGCATTCAAAAGGTGACATTGTACGTCCTGTAGATTCAAGTGGTATTGCTTCACTTCTATTGCCTGGTGGACGAACTGCTCACTCCAGATTTTGTATTCCATTGTCTACTAGTCGTGAACACAGTGCAAAGCACGACATATCATTTTTTCCCGCTACAGTAATCCCGGTTTTTAAAATGCTACAGTAATGTTTTTTTAAATTTTTAGGGTAGCTACAGTTCCCGCCTCTGCTACATATTTTTAAAAAATGCTACAGTATTCCCATGTGCTACAGTAATATTTTTCAAAAAATGATATAGTACACAGTTCCTGTCACTATAGTAATACTGCTACAGTAAATGCTACTATAGCATGAATGGTGAATATAGGGTTCTCCCATTTGTATAGAGGAGTAGATAACTAAAGAGTCAACATGCAACATAAAAGCAAGGTAGCCTCTGGCTAAGCTGTTAAGTAAAACTAAGCTCATCATCTGGGACGAAACACCTATGGTCCATAGGTTTTGTTTTGAAGCTCTTGACAGAACTTTAAGAGATGTCCTTAGATTTTCAAATCCTAATAGTTTAAATCAACTTTTTTGGGGAAAGTAATTATGTTCGGAGGAGATTTTAGGCAAATATTGTCAGTGATTCCTGAAGGTAGCAGGGCTGATATTGTGCTTGCCACAATAAACAGTTCGTATTTGTGGGACAATTGTCAAGTTTTGACTCTTTATCAAAATATAAGGTTACAATCAGGATCTTCAAACAATGAAGTTTTAGAATTGAGAGAATTTTCGGAATGGTTATTAAGTATTAGTGATGGTAGAGTTAGTGAGCCTAATGATGGAGAAGCATTGATCGAAGTGCCAAATAATCTACTCATCAAAGATTTTACTAATTCACTTGCTGCTGTCATTGAGAGTACATATCTGGACCTATTAGATAATATGTTGGATGTGAATTACCTTCAAAATATATCTATCCTTGCCCCAATACTTAAATTGTTGAAATGGTTAATGATTACGTCTTTTTATTTAATTCAAGAAAAGAAAGAGTGTACTTGAGTTTTGATAGTGTTTGTGATGCTCATGGAGATGTTGATTGCCAAGAAAATTTACACACTTCGGATTTCCTCAATAGTATTCGGTGCTCTAGGATACCTAACCACAAGTTGAAATTCAAGGTTGGAGTTCCTATGATGTTACTGAGGAACATAGATTAGTCATCTGGTTTATGCAATGAGACAAGGCTAATTACCACTCAATTGGGCAACCATGTCATCGAAGCAAAAGTTATATCAGGCAACAATATTGGATTGAGAGTTTTTATTTCGTGGATTGTTATGACTCTATTTGATTCAAGATGGCCCTTCATGCTGCAAAAAAGACAATATCCTTTAACAACTTCTTTTGCTATGACAATAAACAAAAGTCATGGTTAATCTCATTCTAATGTCGGACTATACCTTCCAAGGCTTGTATTCAGTCATGGCTAATTTTATGTGGTCATCTCTAGAGTTAGAAGCAAGAAGGGTTTGAGAATTTTGATCCATGAAAAGGATAGTTAGGTTGCAAACATGACGGAAAATGTTGTCTTTAAGGAAATATTTCATAATGTAGGATAGTTAATTCTCAAAAAACTTGGCGATTTAGATCTGCTACAGTTATTGCATTGCATTGTGGTTACTTTTTTCAAATTTTTGTGGAAAAAATGGAACATGTTATAGTTTTCTGATATTTAAATGATTCAAGTAGTTTATCTTGCTTAGGTTAATATGTTTTCCTATATTGATGATTGCATGATTGATATTCATATTTACTTGAGATTATTGTACTTCTATAAGTTATTCCTTTTCTATGCGGATTTCTCACAACATTTTTTCGTAAGGTACTTTCTATGTACAATGCAATTTGTCTATTTAAATGTCAAATTTATCATCATAGAAGTATTTATATTGATAAGTAGATTGAAGATAGCACGAAAGCTGGATTTTATTTCTGACATCAATCTAGACAAAGAAACTTAGAAACTGATGGTAAGAGTCATAAGGCTATGGAATGCGATGAACTTTAATAATCCAAATATAGTCAACACTATTGAAATGCTTCTATTGGATGAAAATGTAATATTCCTTACTCTTTCACAATATGTTTTAGACTTTACTTATTATTTTCCTCTTAAAATTTTGATGATATAAATCATTCAAGATTACACATCCAATAATTCTCTTTAATTTGGTTGATGAAAGGGAGCCAAAATTCAAGCAACAATCAAGAACAAATTGATAGACAAGTTCAAATCACAATTGAAAGAAGGAAAATGTTATTTGGTTATGAATTTTGATGTCGGAGAAAATACTAGAAATTATAGAGCTGCTGACCATGCATATAGAGTTACCTTCCTCTACTCTATATCTGTTAAAGAATGTGAGAGTTCCACAATTCCTTCTTATTCATTTGGGTTAGTTGATTTTGAAGATATAATTACAAATTGTGTCACATCAACTACCTTAATAAGTAAGATCAAAAGTGTGACGATTTGGAAATTGTTTATGTTTTGCTTCTTGTCTTCTTTTTTATTGCAACAATGTTGTTTTAAACATTTTTGACATTAAGGTTTTGTTTATTTTATAAAAATTTTTTGCAGATATCATTGGAGAGCTTATTACCATTGGAAATGTGAAAGAAGTTGAGAGCAATGGAAACAAGAGAAAGTTATTACAACTTGAACTCCAAGACAACAAGTAAGTTCAAATGTGTACAATATAGTTGCATATTTTTCTATAATAAAAGTATGCATGTATATACATTCATTTCATACTAAAATTTGTTCTTCATACAACAACATTAAATTACAATGCAGCCTATGGGGCAATTATGCTGACCAAGTTTTAAGCTATGTGAAGAATGCTAACTCAGGAGTTGTTATCATGGTGATTCATCTTACCAAGATAAAACTATATGGAGGTAAATTAAATTAGCTGTATATTAATTTCATCAACAAAAGACGCGCGCACACACACATATACATTCTATAAATTTGGGATTTATTAATAGAATTCATGAAGCTAAAACCTTATTTCCTTAGGTAAACTTACCATTACAAATGCCTTATATGCGTCCAAGATATTAATCAATCCAGACATACCCGAGGTTACTGATCTAAAAAGAAGGTAGATGATGAATTACTATATTTATTATTTATTTACAAGTAATTTGATATTATTGTTGATTAATTAAATTTGATTTATAAGCCTGAAACTTGTTGAAGATTCTTCGTCTCAAAAATTTAGTCACATTCCAACTGAAAAAGCTTATTCAATTGAGGATGATTTTCTATTAGTAACCGAATGGAAGATGCTGCATGAAATTCAAGAGGCACATGAGGTAATTATTTCAAAGGAATGATTTTATGAGTATTATACTGCTTATTTACAATTAGTACCAAACTAGGTAATTGATCAAGAGGCACTTGATAATTTGTTTCCAATATATTCATAATTTTATTTTTATTCCTATTTGATAATAGCTAGGTTTGCACATGTGTGACATTAGCAACTATAGAGAAAATTCGAACAGATTATAATTGGTTTTACAATGCCTGCAACAAATGTAAAAAGAAGGTAAATGCTGAAAATGGTAAATTTCATTGTGACAATTGCAATGAGGATGCGAGATTTGTTACCCCAAGGCATGTGCAAAAATATGTATGTGAGTTCCATTTCAACGATTTCTTATTTCATGATATGGTTTATAGATGGATGTTTGAATTTTCAATGACATTTTAATTTACTGTTCTTATTGGTTTATTTTAATTTTTGAGTTTCATCAGATACAAGGTTCACGTATTAGTCATTGACCATATAAGTACTGCATAATTTATCCTGTTTGATCATGAGGCTAAACAAATTATTCACAAAACTACGATCGAATTAAGAGAACGATTGATAAAAGTAATCACTATGATTTTTTATTATAAATTATAAGTTTCGATTAAGTAACTATACTTTGTGTTTTTACATTATTCACAGGAAGGTGATGATGATTCATTTCCTCAAGAATTAGATCTCTTCGTGAAAAAGAAACTTCTGTTCTGTTGGCCTTTTTGTTTTGATGATGTTTAACAAACAATTTACCACTAATATTATTTATCTAGTATTTGTGTTTTCTTATTTATTATAGACAAACAACGTAGTTGGAGGATGGATGGAATCGAGCCTTAACGATCATATCAAATGGAGGTTGGCGGAATTGTGGAGTGAAGCAACGTCAATTCAAGTTAAAGATCCAATTACAAGCTTCTTCCGCAAAGTTTACCAAGTCATGCTCATTAAAGACCTTCATTAAGCTTGGGTATATTTAGTATAGGTTTATATTATGTGTGTTTAATACTCTAAGCTCAATATCATATACACACACAATATTGGATTTTCTCACAAAATGAGCTATTTTGAGAAAACTTTGTGATATTGTTTTATTAATCATGTTTACTTTATATTCATGTGTTATAATGTTTATGAAGACATTTCATAAAGTTTCAATATGCGTTTAAACTCTTTTGTCAAAAACATGTTCTTAACAAATTCATATTCATGCATGTTTTTACAAAATAATGAGTTTTCACAATTGAGAAATGAAAATTGAAAATTTATTTTTGTAACATGTTTGTTTTCATGTTTATAAACATTTTGTAAAGTTTCATCAAGTTTGGAATTGATGTGTTATGTTTAATGGAATTTACAAAATCATGTTTTTGTTTGTGCACATGTTCGTGCATGTTTTACAAAACAGATGAGTTTCTATAAATGGGAAGTGATATTTAAGAAATTCTTTCTTTGACATGTTTATCTACATGTTTAGAAACTTTTCTCAAAATTTTACTATTTGTGGAGTTGATTTACTGTGCCCAATTGATTTTACAAAATCGCATATGTCAGCAGTTTTTCAGAAACTGTAAATCTATGTTCAAACATTTATTTATCTCAACTGGGAAATGATTTTTCATAAATTCTTTCTCTAACATGTTATTCTACATGTCTATAACCTTTCCACAAAATTTCATATTTTTTGGATCTGTTTTACTATTTTTAATTGATTTTACAAAACTGAAATACTGTGTACAGTGCCAGGTTTTTGGCTGAGTTGAGAGAGGGTATAAGTACCCCATTGCCTTCAACTCTCAAACTAACCAAGAGGGTTTTTAATCAAGTTTAATAAAGTTTTTAACAAGGGTTTTAGTTTGGTTTAAGTGTGTTTAAAAAGCTTTTAAGCAAATTGAGAGTTTGTTTTTGTGATTCAATTCTACAAGAGCTTGAGGAGATCATCTATTGGTGTTTGGGCATCCAACTCTTCTCCCTCCACTCTTGATATATTGAGAAGTTTTCTAAACTCTATTTCTAGCTTTTTTATATATTTGATTATCATTGTTATTAAGCTAGAACTACATTGAGTTTAGTTTTGATTTATATCTCTTTGTTCACACACAACCTTTTGAGCTTATTGTATTTACATTCATAGTATAATTTGGGGTTGTGGGTTTGTGACTAAGAGTTGTGCTTAATTGAGTTCTCACCTTGTTTTGAGAACAATCATTTGTCATATTTGTGCTTATTGTGAGAATCACTTTGTAATACACTTGTACACCGAGTGAGGAGTGTGTGGTGAGAGTCGGGGATCGTCCCAAGAGGAGTGGCGTCGGTTGACGTGCCTAGGGAGAGGTTGTAACCGAGCACTTGAGGGAGACACGGCTAGGTCCAACACTTAGTGGGTGTAGAGTGTGATTGCAAGAGTGTGAGTTGTAGAGTTTTCGGTTAGCTAGAAAACCGAGTGTGTAGAAGAAGTTCCGGCTTCCAAACCGGATTGTGTTAGTGGATTTCTCCCCGGGAGTGGGGAGCGGAGACGTAGGACGGAAGGTCCGAACTCCGTGATCATATAGTGTGTTTGAGTGTGCTTTGGCGTTCATTTATATTTATGTTCATATCTTATATCGCCATTGTCCATAGCTCATTATTTATATGATCCACTATCTAGTTCATATTGTTTACCCCTTGTGTTAGTTTATATATCCTTGCATATATATATATAATTCATCATATAGGATATTTATATATCCTTGCTCATATACTCATATATATTTCATCATATAGGATATATCACTTTGTGTATATTGCTTATTCTTGTTTATAACTCTTGTATATCTATCTTGCAAGAATACAACTTGTTAATTAATTTTAATTGGCATTTAATCGGATTAGATTAGCATAAGACCCTAATCACCCCCCCTCTAGGGTCTAACAATTGGTATCAGAGCTTGGTGCTCTTTGATTTAAGGTCTAATCGCCTTGAGTTAAAGATCCAAGTTAGCTTATTGTGCTAATCTAATTTTAAGCTTTATTTGTATCTTATATTGCTCCTAGATTAGATAATTTCCCCTATGCCCAATGGTGTGTTAGATTTAAACTATTTGTTAGATCTAAACATTTTGATTTATGGGAAATTATAGATGATGCTTATATTGTGCCCACTTTGGAGAAATCCAAATGGAATAAGAATGATCATCGTATGTTTACAATGAACAATATTTTGTTAGAATATTTGCTAAATGCTTTTAATTCATCTATGTCTAACAAGTTTGTTCATTTTGATAGTGCTTAGAAACTTTGGAAATTTATAGAAGCACATCAAGGGGACTTGGAGACGATCCAACAAGCTTTGGAGGATCCCGCCTCAAGTTCATATGGAGCTTCATGCACACGAGCACTAGGCGATAGCCCTAGTGAGGTTTGCGAGTTCGAAACCATTAATGATTTACCTAATGATGAACTTGCTTGTGCTAGTGAAAAATTGTTGCATGCCTTTAACAAATTGCATAAAGATTTTGTTGATTTACAATGCAAGCATGATAATTTAAAATCCGATCATGAGAAGCTAGTGTCCAAATTTGATGTCATTGAAAATGAAAATATTATGCTTAAAGAAAGCAATGACTTATTAAATTTGGAAAATAAAAATTTGATCTCATCTATTGCTAGCCTATCTCATGCTAAGATTGATGCCATGTTAGAAGTAGAGAACATAAAGAATGATACAGCTTCTTTTATAAATAACTATTTATGTTCTACTTCTAAAAGTGCATATGTGCCTAAAAATGAAGATTTGAATCTTATGAATAAAAGCATTTCATCTTTAGATTCAACTTTGAAAACATGCATTAATAATCATAAGAGGCTTATGGATATGTGTGCCAAGTCTAAGTCATCATCTACTCATAATGCACACATATATAGCAAAATTTACAAATGCTCTATTTGCGGCAGAAAGGGTCATTTATCTAAATTTTGCTATGATGCACACAAACATAAGAATTCTAATACTCCTTGTGCCTCTCATGTAGCTTCTTCATCTTTTACACTTACACATTCACATGCTCATTCTCACAAAGTTCATCATAAGCATGCTAGTGTGTTCAAGTGTGATCATTGTGGTCGTTTTGGTCATTTGGCCGAATATTGTTTTGATTTGAAAAAGAAATCTCATTTGCCAAATATTTCTAGTAGACCACAAGTTTTTAAATGTGATGTTTGTGATAGATTTGGCCATTTGGCGAAGTTTTGTTATGATTTGAAAAAATATTCAAACTTGCCAAATTTCTCAAGTAAACCACCTTTGTTTAATGATGCTTCTCATCTGCGATAAAATTTAAAAGAAAAATCTTTATTTGTAAATGATTCACGTGCACGAGCAAATGGTCCACAAAAACAAATGGATCTCTTTCATTGCACAAATTACAATCAGAAGGCTCATTTGAGTGAATATTGCTTTGACCGTGTTAGTGCACCACATGTGCCCAAGAGGGTTCATAACCCTAGGGCTTTGAGCTTTAATGATAGGAGTCATGTCCCTAAACTTTTTGGTACCAACATTACTTGGGTACCAAAACAAATTTGATTTTAAACCAAGAATTTTAGCATTTTTATTTTTCTTTGTCTTGGTTTTGAAAATTATGCTTTGAAATCCTTTTATATGAAAAAAACTTTTAATTGATAAATTTTTTTTTTGTTTTCATGATTATTGATCTTGTTTTAATAAGAGGTTTGTATTTATATAACCCTCCGGATTTATTAGGTGTTTATTCCCAAATTATGTTTACCGGATGCTAGAATGATTATATGGGTTGGAACAAGCTTAAGAGCTTGATATATTGTTGCCTCTCTTGAAATTCTTTTATCAAAGATTTTGTTTTGATTTATTGCTTTGAATTCATTATATTTCACTTATATGATGATATTTATATGTTTGTGCTGATGGATCATCTATTCGTGCCTTATAATGTATTCTATGAGTGGTTTGATCAAGTTATACAAAGAAAATTTTTCTTTATTGATCAAACATTGGTTTTGGACTCAAATCTTGATTTATGATTTCATTTGGTTGATTTTCATTTGAAAATATCTTGCATGATTCTCATGTTCCTTTTCTTTTGATTTCATAAATCTACTTTTATACATGGTTTTTATACTCTTTGATATGATTTTTTCATACTTATATATTTATATGTGTTCTCATTATCCTTTTGTATGTGAGTTGCTTTTAGCATCTATGCTTGCTCACATATGTTTGCCATGATCTTTATTTCATATACTCTATATGGCAATTTGATGTGGGAGCAATCCCCATATATATATATATATTTTATACTCACCTATGCTTATTGATAGGGGGAGCCTTCACTCTCTTCATTCTTGGTGTTTTCCTCTTTTTGATGTTGTCAAAGGGGGAGAAATATTGCGAGTATATTCTTTCTTGTTTTTATGCATGTGAATTATAAATTATATATTCATTTCCTTCATGCATATATCTCTTTTTGTAATTGTTTGTCATCATCAAAAAGGGGGAGATTGTTGGCCTTTTTGTTTTGATGATGTTTAACAAATAATTTACCACTAATGTTGTTTGTCTAGTATTTGTGTTTTCTTATTTATTATAGACAAACAACGTAGTTGGAGGATGGATGGAATCGAGCCTTAACGATCATATCAAATGGAGGTTGGCGGCATTGTGGAGTGAAGCAACGTCAATTCAAGTTAAAGATCCAATTACAAGCTTCTTCTGCAAAGTTTACCAAGTCATGCTCATTGAAGACCTTCATCAAGCTTGGGTATATTTAGTATAGGTTTATATTATGTGTGTTTAATACTCTAAGCTCAATATCATATACACACACAATATTGGATTTTCTCACAAAATGAGCTATTTTGAGAAAACTTTGTGATATTATTTTATTGATCATGTTTACTTTATATTTATGTGTTATAATGTTTATGAAGACATTTCATAAAGTTTCAATATGCGTTTAAACTCTTTTTGTCAAAAACATGTTCTTAACAAATTCATATTCATGCATGTTTTTACAAAATAATGAGTTTTCACAATTGAGAATTGAAAATTGAAAATTTATTTTTGTAACATGTTTGTTTTCATGTTTATAAACATTTTGCAAAGTTTCATCAAGTTTGGAATTGATTTGTTATGTTTAATGGAATTTACAAAATCATGTTTTTGTTTGTGCACATGTTCGTGCATGTTTTACAAAACAGATGCGTTTTTATAAATGAGAAGTGATATTGAAGAAATTCTTTCTTTGACATGTTTATCTACATGTTTAGAAACTTCTCTCAAACTTTTACTATTTTTGGAGTTGATTTACTGTGCCCAATTGATTTTACAAAATCGCGTATGTCAGCAGTTTTACAGAAACTGTAAATCTGTGTTCAAACATTTATTTCTCTCAACTGGAAAATGATTTTTCAGAAATTCTTTCTCTAAAATGTTATTCTACATGTCTATAACCTTCCCACAAAATTTCATATTTTTTAGAGCTGTTTTACTATTTTTAATTGTTTTTACAAAACTGAAATGCAGTGTACAGTACCAGCGGTCGACCGGTACGGTCGACCGCCAAACTCTCTGGACGTGGTTACTGTAGCACAACGGCTATATTTTCCAGATTTTGATATATCCGTTATTTTGTCTTTTTGCTTGGTTTTCTTGATTTTTTGGACTTGTTTCATGAGCCTATATATACTCCATGCCATCATACTTCTAAGGGTACTCAAGAAATGTTTTAAACAAGTTCAAAGAGTTTTAAACAAGGGTTTAAGTGTGTTTTAGTGTTTGTTTAGTTTAAAGATTGTTTTCACAAGTGGAGGAGATCATCTTCTTGTTTGGGCTCCAATCTCCATCTCTCCATCTTGTCATCTATTGGAGAAGTTTTCTAAACTCTATCTAGCTTTACATTTGCTTAGTTATTTGATTATCATTCTTTAAAGCTAGTTTTTATATTGAGTTTAGATTTGATTATATTATCTCATTGTTACACACACCCACTTGAGCTTATTGTATTTGCATACATAGTATATTAGGGTTGTGAGAGATTGTAACATTGAGTTTGTGCTTAATTGAGTTCTCATCTATTGTAGAGAACAAATTTATATTTGTTACATTGTGAGTGGTGTAAGGTTTTCGGTGAGCTAGAAAACCGAGTGTGTTGTGAAGTTTTCGGTGAACTAGAAAACCGAGTGTGAGGAGTGAACGTTGTTCGGTGAGCGTTGAAAACCGACACTATGAGGTGTAAACGTTATTCGGGTGAGCGTAGAAAACCCGGTTGTGATAGTGGATTTCTCCCCGGGAGTGGGGAGCGGAGACGTAGGACGGAAGGTCCGAACTCCGTGATCATATTGCTTGTTTGAGTGTGCTTTGGCGTTCATTCATATTTATGTTCATATCTTATATCGCCATTGTCATTAGCTCATTATCTATATCATCCACTATCTTGTTTAGATTGTTTACCCCTTGTGTCAGTTTACATATCCTATACATATATCATATTGTATATCTCTTTGATAGGATATATCATCTTGTGTTAGCTCATATATCCTTGCATATATCTCATAGTATATATCATTGCTAGGATATTTACCTTTGTTCATATTGCTTATTCTTGCACATAACTCTTGTATATCTATCTTGCAAGAATACAACTTGTTAATTAATTTTAATTGGCATTTAATCGGATTAGATTAGCATAAGACCCTAATCACCCCCCCTCTAGGGTCTAACAATTGGTATCAGAGCTTGGTGCTCTTTGATTTAAGGTCTAATCGCCTTGAGTTAAAGATCCAAGTTAGCTTATTGTGCTAATCTAATTTTGAGCTTTATTTGTATCTTGCTTGCCTTTTATATTATGGATATGCATGGTTTAGGTTATGCCATCAATATTGCTCCTAGATTAGATAATTTTCCCTATGCCCAATGGTGTGTTAGATTTAAACTATTTGTTAGATCTAAACATTTTGAGTTATGGGAAATTATAGATGATACTTATATTGTGCCCACTTTGGAGAAATCCAAATGGAATAAGAATGATCATCGTATGTTTACAATGAATAATAATTTGTTAGAATATTTGCTAAATGCTTTTAATTCATCTATGTCTAACAAGTTTGTTCATTTTGATAGTGCTTACAAACTTTGGAAATTTATAAAAGCACATCAAGGGGACTTGGAGGCGATCCAACAAGCTTTGGAGGATCCCGCCTCAAGTTTATATGGAGCTTCATTCACACGAGCACTAGGCGATAGCCCTAGTGAGGTTTGCGAGTTCGAAACCATTAATGATTTACCTAATGATGAACTTGCTTGTGCTAGTGAAAAATTGTTGCATGCCTTTAACAAATTGCATAAAGATTTTGTTGATTTACAATGCAAGCATGATAATTTAAAATCCGATCATGAGAAGCTAGTGTCCAAATTTGATGTCATTGAAAATGAAAATACTATGCTTAAAGACAGCAATGAATTATTAAATTTGGAAAATGAAAATTTGATCTCATCTATTGCTAGCCTATCTCATGCTAAGATTGATGCCATGTTAGAAGTAGAGAACATAAAGAATGATACAGCTTCTTTTATAAATAACTATTTATGTTCTACTTCTAAAAATGCATATGTGCCTAAAAATGAAGATTTGAATATTATGAAAAATAGTATTTCATCTTTAGATTCAACTTTAAAAATATGCATTAACAACCATAAGAAGCTTATGAATATGTGTGCTAAGTCAAAATCATCCACTCATTATGCACACATGTATAGCAAAACTTATAAGTGTTCTATTTGCGGCCGTCAAGATTTTGCTATGATGCACACAAATATAAGAATTCTAATGCTCCTTGTGCATCTCATGTAGCTTCTTCATCTTTTACACTTACACATTCACATGCTCATTCTCACAAAGTTCATCATAAGCATGCTAGTGTGTTCAAGTGTGATCATTGTCGTCGTTTTGGTCATTTGGCCGAATATTGTTTTGATTTGAAAAAGAAATCTCATTTGCTAAATATTTCTAGTAGACCACAAGTTTTTAAATGTTATGTTTGTGGTAGATTTGGCCATTTGGCGAAGTTTTGTTATGATTTGAAAAAATATTCAAACTTGCCAAATTTCACAAGTAAACCACCTTTGTTTAATGATGCTTCTCATTTGTGATATAATTTAAAAGAAAAATCTTTATTTGTAAATGATTCACGTGCACGAGCAAATGGTCCACAAAAACAAATGGATCTCTTTCATTGCACAAATTGCAATCGGAAGGGTCATTTGAGTGAATATTGTTTTGACCGTGTTAGTGCACCATATGTGCCCAAGAGGGTTCATAACCCTAGGGCTTTGAGCTTTAATGATAGGGGTCATGTCCCTAAACTTTTTGGTACCAACATTACTTGGGTACCAAAACAAATTTGATTTTAAACCAAGAATTTTAGCATTTTTATTTTTCTTTGTCTTGGTTTTGAAAATTATGCTTTGAAATCCTTTTATATGAAAAAAACTTTTAATTGATAAATTTTTTTTGTTTTCATGATTATTGATCTTGTTTTAATGAGAGGTTTGTATTTATATAACCCTCCGAATTTATTAGGTGTTTATTCCCAAATTATGTTTACCGGATGCTAGAATGATTATATGGGTTGGAACAAGCTTAAGAGCTTGATATATTGTTGCCTCTCTTGAAATTCTTTTATCAAAGATTTTGTTTTGATTTATTGCTTTGAATTCATTATATTTCGCTTATATGATGATATTTATATGTTTGTGCTCATGGATCTTCTATTCGTACCTTATAATGTATTCTATGAGTGGTTTGATGAAGTTATACGAAGAAAATTTTTCTTTATTGATCAAACATTGGTTTTGGACTCAAATCTTGATTTATGATTTCATTTGGTTGATTTTCATTTGAAAATATCTTGCATGATTCTCATGTTCCTTTTCTTTTGATTTCATAAATCTACTTTTATACATGGTTTTTATACTCTTTGATATGATTTTTTCATGCTTATATATTTATATGTGTTCTCATTATCCTTTTGTATGTGAGTTGCTTTTAGCATCTATGCTTGCTCACATATGTTTACCATAATCTTTATTTCATATACTCTATATGGTAATTTGATGTGGGAGCAATCCCCATATATATATATTTTTTATACTCACCTATGCTTATTGATAGGGGGAGCCTTCGCTCTCTTCATTCTTGGTGTTTTCCCCTTTTTGATGTTGTCAAAGGGGGAGAAATATTGTGAGTATATTCTTTCTTATTTATATGCATGTGAATTATAAATTATATATTCATTTCCTTCATGCATATATCTCTTTTTGTATTTCATGCTCCAGTATTTACAGAGGATAGTGTTGGCCTTCTTGTTTTGCTGATGTTTAACAAACAATTTACCACTAATGTTGTTTGTCTAGTATTTGTATTTTCCTATGTATTGTAGACAAACAACGTTGTTGGAGAATGGGTGGAATCGAGCCTTAACGATCATATCAAATGGAGGTTGGCGGAATTGTGGAGTGAAGCAACGTCAATTCAAGTTAAAGATCTAATTACAAGCTTCTTCCGCAAAGTTTACCAAGTCATACTCATTGAAGACCTTCATCAAGCTTGGGTATATTTAGTATAGGTTTATATTATGTGTGTTTAATACTCTAAGCTCAATATCATATACACACACAACATTGGATTTTCTCACAAAATGAGCTATTTTGAGAAAACTTTATGATATTATTTTATTAATCATGTTTACTTTATATTCATGTGTTATAATGTTTATGAAGACATTTCATAAAGTTTCAATATGCGTTTAAACTCTTTTTGTCAAGAACATGTTCTTAACAAATTCATATTCATGCATGTTTTTACAAAATAATGAGTTTTCATAATTGAGAAATGAAAATTGAAAACTTATTTTTTTAACATGTTTGTTTTCATGTTTATATACATTTTACAAAGTTTCATCAAGTTTGGAATTGATTTGTTATGTTTAATGGAATTTACAAAATCATGTTTTTGTTTGTGCACATGTTCGTGCATGTTTTACAAAATAGATGAGTTTTTATAAATGGGAAGTGGTATTCAAGAAATTCTTTCTTTGACATGTTTATCTACATGTTTAGAAACTTCCCTCAAAATTTTACTATTTTTGGAGTTGATTTACTGTGCCCAATTGATTTTACAAAATCGCGTATGTCAGCAGTTTTTCAGAAACTGTAAATCTGTGTTCAAACATTTATTTCTCTCAACTGGGAAATGATTTTTCATAAATTCTTTCTCTAACATGTTATTCTACATGTCTTTAACCTTTCCACAAAATTCATATTTTTGGAGCTGTTTTACTATTTTTAATTGTTTTTACAAAACTAAAATGCAGTGTACAGTACCAGCGGTCGACCGTTACGGTCGACAACCAAACTCTCTGGACGTGGTTACTGTAGCACAACGGCTATATTTTCCAGATTTTGATATATCCATTATTTTGTCTTTTTGCTTGGTTTTCTTGGTTTTTTGGGCTTGTTTCATGAGCCTATATATGATTTATATCTCTTTGTTCACACACAACCTTTTGAGCTTATTGTATTTACATTCATAGTATAATTTAGGGTTGTGGGTTTGTGACATTGAGAGTGAGCTTAATTGAGTTCTCACCTTGTTTTGAGAACAATCATTTGTCATATTTGTGCTTATTGTGAGAATCACTTTGTAATACACTTGTACACCGAGTGAGGAGTGTGTGGTGAGAGTCGGGGATCGTCCCAAGAGGAGTGGCGTCGGTTGACGTGCCTAGGGAGAGGTTGTAACCGAGCACTTGAGGGAGACACGGCTAGGTCCAACACTTAGTGGGTGTAGAGTGTGATTGCAAGAGTGTGAGTTGTAGAGTTTTCGGTTAGCTAGAAAACCGAGTGTGTAGAAGAAGTTCCGGCTTCCAAACCGGATTGTGTTAGTGGATTTCTCCCCGGGAGTGGGGAGCGGAGACGTAGGACGGAAGGTCCGAACTCCGTGATCATATTGCTTGTTTGAGTGTGCTTTGGCGTTCATTCATATTTATGTTCATATCTTATATCGCCATTGTCATTAGCTCATTATCTATATCATCCACTATCTTGTTTAGATTGTTCACCCCTTGTGTTGTTTATATATCCTTGCATATATCTCTATCATATAGGATATATCTCATTGTTCATATTGCTTATCCTAGCTTATATTCTTGTTGTATTTCATACTTGCTAGGATAACTTATTAATTAATTTTTAATTGGCATTTAATCGGATTAGATTAGCATAAGACCCTAATCACCCCCCCTCTAGGGTCTAACAATTGGTATCAGAGCTTGGTGCTCTTTGATTTAAGGTCTAATCGCCTTGAGTTAAAGATCCAAGTTATCTTTTTGTGCTAATCTTGTTTTGATTGTATTTGTATCTTGCTTGCATATTTTTACAAATTATGGATATGAATGATGCATCTTGTTTAGGCTATGATTCTAGTATTGCTCCAAAATTCAATGCTTTCCCCTATGCTCAATGGTGTTTTAGATTCAAAATATTTGTTCAATCTAAAAATATCGATTTATGGGAAATCATTGATTGTGCTTATATTGTGCCCACGTTGGAGAAATCCAAGTGGAGCAAACATGATAAAAAGATGTTTATTATGAACAAGCTTATGTTAGAATTTTTATTAAATGCATTTGATTCATTTATGTCTAACAAGCTTGATTCTTTTGATAGTGCTTACACCTTTTGGAAATTTATAGAAGCACATCAAGGGGACTTGGAGGCGATCCAACAAGCTTTGGAGGATCCCGCCTCAAGTTCGTATGGAGCTTCATGCACACGAGCACTAGGTGATAGCCCTAGTGAGGTTTACGAGTTCGAAACCATTAATGATTTACCTAATGATGAACTTGCTTGTGCTAGTGAAAAATTGTTGCATGCCTTTAACAAATTGCATAAAGATTTTGTTGATTTACAATGCAAGCATGATAATTTAAAATCCGATCATGAGAAGCTGCTTCCAATTTTGATATCATTTCCAAAGAAAATGTTGCTCTTAAAGAAAGTAATGATATGTTAAAATTGGAAAATGAGAAATTATCATCATCCATTTCTAGCTTATCTCATGCTAAGATTGATGCCATGTTAGAAGTAGAGAACATAAAGAATGATACAGCTTCTTTTATAAATAACTATTTATGTTCTACTTCTAAAAGTGCATATGTGCCTAAAAATAAAGATTTGAATCTTATGAATAAAAGCATTTCATCTTTAGATTCAACTTTAAAAATATGCATTAATAATCATAAGAAGCTTATGGATATGTGTGCCAAGTCTAAATCATCATCTACTCATCATGCACACATATATAGCAAAGTCTACAAATGCACAATTTGCGGTCGTAAAGGCCATCTTGCTAGATTTTGCTATGATGCACAAAAACCCTCTAAGGCTCATATTAATCCTTCTTGTGCATCTCATCAACATCTTTTACACTTACACATTCACATGCTCATTCTCACAAAGTTCATCATAAGCATGCTAGTGTGTTCAAGTGTGATCATTGTGGTCGTTTTGGTCATTTGGCCGAATATTGTTTTGATTTAAAAAGAAAATCTTATTTGCCAAATGTTTCTAGTAGCACATTCTCATTCTCACAAAGTTCATCATAAGCATGCTAGTGTGTTCAAGTGTGATCATTGTGGTCGTTTTGGTCATTTGGCCGAATATTGTTTTGATTTAAAAAGAAAATCTTATTTGTCAAATGTTT
>NC_033797.1:130645767-130674432 GCF_001876935.1 Asparagus officinalis | reverse complement strand
CAAATGGGAAGTGATATTTGAAATATTCTTTCTCTGACATGTTTATCTACATTTTTAGAAACTTCCCTCAAAATTTTACTATTTTTGGAGTTGATTTACTGTGCCCAATTGATTTTACAAAATCGTATATGTTAACAGTTTTTCAGAAACTGTAAATTTGTGTTCAAATATTTATTTCTCTCAACTGGGAAAAGATTTTTCAGAAATTCTTTGTCTGACATGTTATTCTACATGTCTAGAACATTCTCACAAAATTTCATAATTTTTGGAGTTCATTTACTATTTTAAATTGATTTTACAAAATATCTGCGTACTGCTACAGTAATCCGGTCGATCGGAAATGTCTCTGGACGTTGGTTACTGTAGCTAACGGCTATAATTCCCAGATTTTGATATATCCGTTTTTTTTGTCTTTTTGCTTGGTTTTCTTGGGTTTTTGGGCTTGTTTCATGAGCCTATATATACTCCATGCCCTCATACTTCTAAGGGTACTCAAGAAATGTTTTAAACAAGTTTAAAGAGTTTTAAACAAGGGTTTAAGTGTGTTTTAGTGTTTGTTTGGTTTGAAGATTGTTTTCACAAGTGGAGGAGATCATCTTCTTGTTTGGGCTCCAATCTCCATCTCTCCATCTTGTCATCTATTGGAGAAGTTTTCTAAACTCTATCTAGCTTTACATTTGCTTAGTTATTTGATTATCATTCTTTAAAGCTAGTTTTTTATATTGAGTTTAGATTTGATTATATTATCTCATTGTTACACACACCCACTTGAGCTTATTGTATTTGCATACATAGTATATTAGGGTTGTGAGAGATTGTAACATTGAGTTGTGCTTAATTGTGTTCTCATCTATTGTAGAGAACAAATTTATATTTGTTACATTATGAGTGGTGTAAGGTTTTCGGTGAGCTAGAAAACCGAGTGTGTTGTGAAGTTTTCGGTGAACTAGAAAACCGAGTGTGAGGAGTGAACGTTGTTCGGTGAGCGTTGAAAACCGACACTGTGAGGTGTAAACGTTATTCGGGTGAGCGTAGAAAACCCGGTTGTGATAGTGGATTTCTCCCCGGGAGTGGGGAGCGGAGACGTAGGACGGAAGGTCTGAACTCCGTGATCATATAGTGTGTTTGAGTGTGATTTGGCGTTCATTTATATTTATGTTCATATCTTATATCGCCATTGTCCATAGCTCATTATTTATATGATCCACTATCTAGTTCATATTCTTTACCCCTTGTGTTAGTTTATATATCCTTGCATATATATATAATTCATCATATAGGATATATCTCATTGTTTACATTGCTTATCCTAACTCATATATCTTGTGGTATTTCATACTTGCTAGGATAACTTATTAATTTATTTTAATTGACATTTAATCGGATTAGATTAGCATAAGACCCTAATCACCCCCCCTCTAGGGTCTAACATGTTCAAGATTCAAGTTTCAGAATTCAACCTCAGTCAAAATTGGCCTGTATTTCGTGTTTTGACGGTGACTGATGATGAAAGTTTGATAGCAGCTTTCATAGACGGCTCAGATTCGAATCATGTATATATTATAAAATTTTCCTTTTATGGGCATATATTTGTTAATTTTCTACATAAGTCTGTATACATAAATCATGCAGAGCAGTGTAAGTAATCTCTTTTATTTCTGAATCACTAGGAGTCAACATGTCAAGAATTTTTCAACCATAAAGCTGAATCTTCTAGAAAGAAAGATGCTTTTGATACTGTAAGTCAATACACTTAGTATTATTGTTTGTAATTTTGTATGTATAAACTCCGTCTAAGCTCAACTATGACAAAAATTAATACCTACGAAAATACCTTAACGTTTACAATTTCTAGGAACAATGCGAGATGACATGATCAATAGAAACTCTCAACAAACCTAACATTCAAACAAATTTAATCATAAAACCACTTGACATATATAATTGGATATATGCAATATTTTTTGCCACACTTATATTCCAATACTATTTGTTGGCAGTGGATGTTAAAAAGACTTGCATAAAGATTGAATCTTGAGCCACTAAAAATAATCTCCCTCCCTTATCTTCTCATGAATCCTACCCCCAAACAAAACCATCTCTACAAAAAGAAGCAAAAATATGCAACCTAATGTTTAACTAAAAGAAAATAATAGAATATACATGAAGACGACAAACATCATAATCAATTACTTATTATTCTCACTGCTACTCAAAAAATCTTCTATTCTCTTATCTTTTAAATTGGATTTCAGCTTGATTGCTATTTCGCTTTATTATTGATTTCTTGATTTTTCATAATCAATCACTGATAATATATTTCTTTCCACTTTACTATTGATTTTTTGATTCTTCAAATTAACAGTGCAAGAATCTTTTCCTGGTGCCTCACTAACATGCTAATTGTTATGTTATATTGTAATATAGGACACCCTTTCGGTCACTTGCGACAATAAAGCTAAAATTTATTCCTCAGATAACGTAACTCCTTGCAAGAGGAATTCGTTGGAGTCTGATATCGAGCACTTAGTTTCTGTAGAATTGATTTCTCCACAAATGTCAAGCAACAAAAAGCAGAAACAAATCACAATTGAAAAGTGAGAATTAGAATATTTTGGAGAGATAGTTGAAGCTGCTTTTTAAAAAAAAAACTCTATCTGATATATGATGTTTAAAACTTATATTTAGTATTTTGATCAAAAATCCTACTTAGTAAACTTTTGTATGAACTATATTGTTTTGATGGTTCTTGGTCTAAAATCCTATTTAGTAAACTTTTGTATGTGGTATATTTCTTTTTGGTGGATTTGCATTGATAAGCCCAACTACTTGATATGATTTTGATAGATATTTTCTTTATCAATAGGTAGATAGTTATTATTTTCTTTTATGGATGTGGGTAGGTGCTTGTAATTCTATGTGCTTGAAATATTTTGGGTTGAACAAAACTTGATGCTGCATACTAATTATTTGGTATAGCAAAATATTATTAACCATATAGATCTGGGACATCACCTATTTTGTTATGATAACATGGGATTCAAAAATTGATTCTGCTTTACAATTTGATAATAGTAAATTTAAGCATATATGTAGCTTAGGTTATATCATTTCTCACCAATTCCATATTATTATTATTTAAATCTGCATTCCTTCACTACATTAATTTTTATATATTAAAAAGTTCCCATAAAAGAGTTTCAATCGGACATTTTCATGGCCTCACTCAAAGGCGGGACCACCACCATAATTTAAAATTCAAAGTCAAACTAATTGTTTACCCCATAGAAATTGAAATTGGAGGTCTTAAACGATAATGACCAACGAGTGAAACCGTGAAGCCCGGATAAATCGTCCGGCTTCGAAACATCGGCCCGCCAAAAGCCTATCACAGCAGTAAAACAACCCCCTCCCTTTTCCAAGAACTCCACCGGCTACATCCGGTCACGAATTAGAATATTTTGGAGAGATAGTTGAAGCTGCTTTTTAAAAAAAAAACTCTATCTGATATATGATGTTTAAAACTTATATTTAGTATTTTGATCAAAAATCCTACTTAGTAAACTTTTGTATGAACTATATTGTTTTGATGGTTCTTGGTCTAAAATCCTATTTAGTAAACTTTTGTATGTGGTATATTTCTTTTTGGTGGATTTGCATTGATAAGCCCAACTACTTGATATGATTTTGATAGATATTTTCTTTATCAATAGGTAGATAGTTATTATTTTCTTTTATGGATGTGGGTAGGTGCTTGTAATTCTATGTGCTTGAAATATTTTGGGTTGAACAAAACTTGATGCTGCATACTAATTATTTGGTATAGCAAAATATTATTAACCATATAGATCTGGGACATCACCTATTTTGTTATGATAACATGGGATTCAAAAATTGATTCTGCTTTACAATTTGATAATAGTAAATTTAAGCATATATGTAGCTTAGGTTATATCATTTCTCACCAATTCCATATTATTATTATTTAAATCTGCATTCCTTCACTACATTAATTTTTATATATTAAAAAGTTCCCATAAAAGAGTTTCAATCGGACATTTTCATGGCCTCACTCAAAGGCGGGACCACCACCATAATTTAAAATTCAAAGTCAAACTAATTGTTTACCCCATAGAAATTGAAATTGGAGGTCTTAAACGATAATGACCAACGAGTGAAACCGTGAAGCCCGGATAAATCGTCCGGCTTCGAAACATCGGCCCGCCAAAAGCCTATCACAGCAGTAAAACAACCCCCTCCCTTTTCCAAGAACTCCACCGGCTACATCCGGTCACCTCCGCCCCCATGGAACCGGCAGCAACAGGTCACCACCCCGTCACGTATTTGCTGCTTCCCTCTTCTTTTCACTCCACTTATATATCTACGCCTCTTCTACACTCCATCGCTCTCTTCTCCCTCCTCAAAAAAAAATCTCTACATCAATTTCTAGGGTTTCGTCTGAGTTCGAGTAGCTCTCGATTGCGACCCGCTCGCAGGTGAAATCTCGAATCGAGAACAGTCTGCAGGTGAAATGTGCCTCGATTCTCGCGCGCTTCGATCATTAACGCTGTTCGTTCTTACTAGTTTCTTGATTTTCAGTAGCTTGTCGTGATCGTCTAGAAATATTTTGCTTTTCATGTGATTTTTTCCGCAATTATATGTTAAATTTTGCACTGTATGTGTGCTGTGCTTGAGATTAGCGACGAAATCCTGCAATCGGTTCGTCTTCTTGATTTTTGTATGATTTTCGTCTTTGCGCTGATCAACGAAATGTGCCTTGATTATCGTGCGGTTCGATCAGTCACAATGTTTCTTTATACTAATTTCGTGATTTTTACTAGCATATTGTGATTGTCTGGATGTACTTTATTTATTTATTTATTTTTTGTTGCAATTGTATGAGGAATTTTAATCTTGACTTCTTGATTTTTCTATGATTTTTTTCCCGATGAGCTGCATTAGAGGTTTTTGAGGTAACTTTGTTTTAATCTTGTTTCTAATTTGAATTCTGTGTGGAATGATTAGTTTGAATTCTTGAATTGACAACTTGCATGCAATCTCTGACGTGTTTCTTTTTGATAATTGATGAAGTGTGCTTCGCTTCTTCTGCTGTTCAATCGCTTATGTTCTTGTTTAGTACTAATTTATTGATTTTTATTAGTATGTTGTGTTTGTTTGGATATACTTTATGTTTTTCTTTTTTGAGATTCTTTTGGTTACTCGATTTATATTTTTTCTCAATTGTATGAGAAATTTGCGTTGTACGTGTTTGTTGCATTAGATTGAAGTAGTTATGTTCATTAGTGTTCTGAAATGTGGGATCTAGGTTGTCATTTGAAAGTGTGGCGTTTTCTTCTAGTTGATCTGGATACTGAATTCTGCCTTGATTTTATTTTTTTTAAGTTTGCTGTTTAATTTAATTTTTGACTGGAACTGTTAGCTTAGGTAAAATTTGGTCTTATCTGACAAGAGAGTTGATTACAAATTGGATTCATTTGGGTCTTAAATGTTAGTGCAATTCTATTATTTTGTTTTGTTCTTCGGTGCAATTTTTATCTTAAGCAATGAAACACTAAACTCCATTCGATATTCTGTGGTTCATAATGTAATAGCTCTGTGTTTTTGGCTTTAAATTGAAACGAACAGAGAATAAGCATATTTATTTTCAAAACGTAATAGAAAAAAGAAACTAGTTCTCTTAAATGAAAACAAAATCCGAAATCAGTAACCAGGCATGTATTAATAGTAAGCCATCACAGGTATACTAAAAACAGTTTTTATCATCCTAAAAATGTTCCTTAAGATCCATACTTAGTCCTTCCTATTTTTGATGATTGACTCCATCAACAGGAGTTAGTTCTATTGGACTTGTCTAACAACTGCATTACCTGTAATAGTTTTCTCATCCTACAATTTTGTTATGAGTTTATCTCATAATTTTTTGGTGCTTGATCTTATTGAGTCTGCAGACTGCTTTTTCTTGGACACAAGTGAAATCGTATTGAGCTATTAGTCTGAATTGTTATAATGCCCTCAATAAACGTGGATTCTATTCAAGGAGATGACACAGAAGCCTCAGACATGCTGTCTATGGAGTCAGATCTTTTCTCAAAGTTGCGAGAAAAGTCCAAACTTGAGCGGCACTTGACTTGTGAGGAGAGATCCTTTCACGGGCTCCATACTGATTCTCCACCACCTCGTGCTCCTCTCAAGAAACTTCAGCCTTTAAGGATTGAAGAGGAAAGTGTCTCTTCTGGAAAGAATTCTTGTGCGAACACTCCAAAGGAAATCAATATCTCTGAATCGAATCCGATGGTAATGGAAGCTTGGGCGGCCTTGAGACAGTCATTGGTTTACTTCGGAGGTCAACCAGTTGGGACAATTGCTGCACTGGACACTTCAGAAGCAGCTCTCAACTATGATCAGGTCCTTCTCACTAAAGCTAGAGACTTTTTTTTAAATGTATCTGTGTGCTGCTGCGTTATTGTCCAAAGAAAACATTGATCTATTATCTGCTATAGAGCTATGTTTGTAGCTTTTCAGTTCTAGATGCTTAACAGTTGATATCTACTGCTGTTTCATTTGAATTGGCATTTTACCATCTTATGTGCACTATGCCTTGAAGGTGCAGACATTTGTTTTCTTAATCTTCATATATTTCTTCCAACTGTTTCAGTTATCTATCAATCTGTTTCAAGTTTAAGTTGAATCATTTAATTAGATTTTGTCTTCCATGCCATGTAATTATGTTATTAAATATGAGCTAGTTCATTGTACTAAATAGCCCGAACTTGATCAATAACCAAATGCATATGTGACGAGAAATCCTTGGCCAGTCGGTCTTATGCTGTTCTTAGAACTTGGTCAATAACCAAACGTGTATGTGATCAGAAATCCTTGGTCTGTTGGTCTCATGCTGTTCTTTACGAATCACAAGTCTTGGAATTTTCTCTCTCCCTCCTTTTTTTTCAGGGTGAATATGGATAATCAACCTGATCACAGATTCTTTCTTTCTTGTTCTAACACTGTCCTTGTTTCTTGTTTTTGATATGTGTGTTTTGTCCTTGCAAGCATCTTTCCAACTTGCTCCAAGGTATTTTGTAGCCTTGGAATTTATTATAATGTGTTATATGTATTATGCGGTAATAAAATTTTACTTTGGCGTTTGAACTCTTAGTCTGATTCATTTTGGCTTTGTCGCCTAGGGACTTATTTTGTAGTACCTCATTCCCTCAGAATATGTGTACATGATGATTATATGTAATGACATTGTTGGCTCTAACTTCGACTTGTTCGTTTAGGTATTCATGAGGGACTTTGTTCCAAGTGGCCTAGCATTTTTAATGAATGGTGAGCCAGAAATAGTAAAGAACTTCCTTCTGAAAACTCTTCGTCTTCAATCAGCAGAGAAGAAGGTTGATCTCTTCAAGTTAGGAGAGGGAGTAATGCCTGCAAGCTTTAAAGTCGTCCGTGACCCAGTGAAGAAAACTGAGAGTTTAGTTGCTGATTTTGGGGAAAGTGCAATTGGTAGAGTTGCCCCTGTTGATTCTGGATTTTGGTGGATAATATTGCTCCATGCATACACTAAGTCTACAGGAGATACTTCATTGGCTGAAAGTCCTGATTGTCAAAAGGGCATGCGGCTTATTCTTACTCTCTGTCTCGCTGAAGGCTTTGATACTTTTCCCACTTTACTTTGTGCTGATGGTTGCTGCATGATTGACCGAAGGATGGTGAGCTTCTATTGACTACCTTGGCGAATATTTTACAGACTTCACCAAACATGAAACTTCTACTGTCAACCTACCATATTCTTTGACTGCAGTACTCTTTCATATGATTCATACATGTATTCGTTCTTGATCTTAACCTAAATTGACACATGGAGTCAACTATTCAAAGTTTGTCTTTGAAATTTATCATCTATACAAGGCAACCAATGATCCAATTGCATTCAAGTTCATTGAATTTCAATTCTGTGGCTATATGACATTGTCAATTTTAATGAAATCAGAATCCCAAATAGGAAATTTGAGGTAAAAAGTACAATATCTGATTAAAAAGTATAATAAGAAATTAAGCAACACCTTGAATGCAGACAATCTCTGTATACAATATCATTGAACTCAAAGGACTGTAATCAATATCTATTGACAGGAGAATTGTTGGTTTGCACAAATGCTTAACTTATTATACTCGTGAATGCTCGGAGTTTTGGATGTTTCATTTTTCTGCTAATTGTTCTTTGCTTTTGTTTTGGTCTTGTTTTGGATAACTTATGTTTAGGCCTTTGGCCAGTATCACCAGAAAAGAATAAAGTGATAATATAAAGTAACTATAAGCAACTAAGCATGCAAAAGTTGATAAAACAACCCAGTTCCATATATTGACGCCCTACTCTCATCTCTTTTTAGGATAATGTGTGCAGGATTTCAATAAATTCATGCCTTGTGATTGGATATTTCTTGCATTTGCTCAGATGTGGGATTGTTGGTTTTTACCTGGCACATTTCTTGCTTTTTGAATGATACTTTTTTCTCTTTCCGCGAAGTACTTGATGTTTAGTGTTTCCAATCACTGTTTGTAGTTTGTGTTGAACTAAATTATTGTTAATCTGTTACCACAGGGCATTTATGGTTATCCTATTGAAATACAAGCACTGTTTTTTATGGCGTTGAGATGTTCATTGGTTTTGCTTAAGCATGATGAAGAGGGGAAGGAGTTCATCGATATGATAATTAAAAGACTTCATGCCTTGGGCTATCATATGAAAACATACTTTTGGCTTGACTTTCGGCAGCTCAATAACATCTATCGGTTTAAAACAGAGGAGTACTCTCACACTGCAGTTAACAAATTCAATGTGATGCCGGATTCTCTTCCGGATTGGTTGTTTGATTTTATGCCAAATAATGGCGGTTACTTTGTTGGAAATGTTAGTCCTTCTAGAATGGACTTCCGGTGGTTTTGCTTGGGTAACTGTATGGCAATTATATCATCTTTGGCCTCATCAGAGCAGTCTGCAGCCATCATGGATCTTATAGAAAAGCGTTGGCCAGAATTGATCGGAGAAATGCCTTTAAAGGTGGTTTATCCAGCCCTAGAAAGTCATGAATGGCATATAGTTACTGGCTGTGATCCAAAAAACACTAGATGGAGCTACCACAATGGAGGATCCTGGCCAGGTAATCCTTTCTGAAGCATTATTTTTTTAGTAGATGTAGCATATGTACATATACATGTATTTAAATGTACTGAAACTAACACAAAATATATAAGCTAGAAGTCCGCTATGTAAAAGGATTGTTAACAAAGTACATTCATATAGGGGATGCTCTATGTAGTAGTCTCGTAATGCAAATCAATTATTGCTTAACTATTTTTCATTCGTTCTGATCAAGAAAAAGGGTCTTTCAGCCCCTCTTTGTTAGATCGGATGCTCGATTCGCTTTTTGCAGTCCAGCTTTTTTATTTTTTAGTAACTTACGCATGTATTCTTGAGTTTTTGACATTTTCCACCAAATGAACTGGAACAAAATTTCTGTCTTTTTCCATAAATGACTATACATAAAATATTGAGGCATGGTACTGCTTCATTGGTTTACTATTTTCAACCACAAACATGGTCAGATAAAGTAGCCTGCTGCTTCTAGTATAATACTATTGAATTACCCTATATTCCAATTCAACAAAGTTGATCCTTCTATTTTCTTTCATTCAACTAACAGTATTTAGTTTGTTTCATATGTTTGATTATCCTTTTGGATTTGGCTTGTCCAGTTTTCGGCTAATTTCTTGGTTGATGATTTCTGTGAACATTTTCTGTTTGATGTGTGCTTTCCTTGGAATGTTAAGCTTCTTTGTGTGTTCCATACAGTTCATTTACACTAACTTGTTTCAGGTAGAAATGTTTCATGTATCTTGCTTTGATATTAGTCATTATCTTCGTCACATCGACTTCTATCCTATTTTCACTGTAATTGTTACTGTGGATGCTTCCTCGTTTGGTTCTTTCTTATGGTACATTTTCCGTTTATGTAACATTATTAGAACTGCTGATGTCATTTGCGGGTGGTTTTGCTTTCCAATCTAAACCCGCTATTTAATTAGCTCTAATGTGCATTTCTATGTTTGCAATCGCATATGAAGTCTACAAAATTAATATATGTAGAAATAGGTAAGTATATATGCCTTGGTATAAAACGAAAGGTGCATGAATAAAAATTGGCATAACTGATATGCTTAATACAAAATGGAAATTATGAATGAAGCATTTATTCTGCATCTAAAACTTACCTCTTTCATGGACATTTCTATTAGGGAGGAGTAGTTTATGTTTCAAACTGGCAAAAATTAGACATGCCATGGGTTTCAAGAAACTCTGTCCACTAAGTGTGACAAGACAGACATATAAAGTTTGTAGGAGTAGATGACTCCTTGTTCGGCAAACTAGAAGACTGTGATTCTTAGCTTCCTTCAAACTTAATAGTAGATGCTAATACATAGAAAAGAAACCGAAGAACACATTTAGGAGCAACACCTACAAACAATAACAAAAGCCTTTATCCCAAACTTTTGGGACATTTAAAGGAGAAAACCTTTCAAATTTCCTTCCAACTAATATTTCATCAGTAGGGATGCCAATCATGGACTTGTTATCTTGTCCGGTTTATATAAAGCATCTTACCCTCTACCAGTTAGAGCTTTCAGCATCATGATTTACTTCACATGTTACCCTAGAATGGTGCTCATATTTACTTTATTGCTCGAGTAGGAATTTCATCCTGTTTTTCTTTTACTTTATAACAGCGTGTCTCTGAGATCTTCTATCCATGATAATAGGGTTAGAATTGATTGAAATTTTTAAATACTTCTTCATCACCTTTTTTTGGAGGGAAGTAACAGTGTCCATAGTCCATTATGTATATCACCTTTAAGATTATGCTGTTATGTCGTGAAATTCACTTGAAATCTTGAATGGAATATCCACATTATTCTTAAATCTGCCTAATAACTTTAATATAAATATAACGACTCATTCATTAGCAACATAAATATTCAAGATTAAGGTCTTACTTTTTAACCTTTGAGACAAGTTCTTTTTCCCCTTGAGCAGTGATTGTATAATGCTGGAATGTTGTTTTATGTTCATTGTTACAATTTAAACTGGTCTGCCTCAATACTCTGATTGTACATATGGCATTTTGTGATATTCCTCAAACAATTCCCAGAGTGTTCAACTTGCAGCAATACCTTTAGCTTATTGGGTTATCTCAAGGTTTCTGCACCATTGTTCTCTCCTGCCAATATGTTCATTTTGCAATGAATTACGTTTCCATCGTTTAAATGGAGACAACTATTTTGCATACCTGATACTTTTCAAGCATGACAATTATATTCATTTGTTGTTGTTCTCTAAGTTGTTTCCCTGTAGTATTTGTTTTAATTAATTTAAGGACCTTTAAAATGCTTAAATCCTTAAAAAAGGTAAAGTTCATTAAATGCATTAGATACCTTATAATTGGATATTGTTTGATCTGTATGGTTTATGGATATAGTTTTTTGTGTTATACCTGATACTTTTCAAGCATAAATTATGTTCTTTCTTGATTGTTCTCTAAATTGTTTTCCTCTAGTATTTGTTTTAGTGTTGGGGATAGTTAGGTACATTTAAAATGCTTATATCCTTCTACATCAAAGGTTAAATTCATCGAATGCATTATGTATAGTTTCTTTGTTATATTGGTACTTACAGAGCTGACCATTCATTCACTTGCAGTACTTCTTTGGCTTCTCACCGCAGCAAGCATCAAAACAGGACGACCCCACATAGCAAGAGAAGCTATCGAGCTTGCAGAGACCAAGCTTTCAAAGGACTGGTGGCCCGAATACTATGATGGTAAGCTTGGCAGATACATCGGGAAACAAGCTAGAAAACTTCAAACATGGTCAATTGCTGGTTACTTAGTGGCAAAGATTTTGGTTACGAATCCAGCACACTTGGGAATTATAGCCCTCGATGAAGAGAGGCATACGAAACCTGTCCTCAAGAGATCGGCTTCTTTGTAAATACATCTTCGTGGATTCCCTTGTATGTCTGCTTTGATCTCTGATCATGGTATTGGAATTCTGGTGTATAGTTGTTGCCAGGTTGTGAGCATTCTTTCACAGGCTTTTATTTTCTTTAATTTTCTGTTACTAGCGGAATTTTCTGCACACTTTTGCTTTCTTCAAATGAGAAAACTAACTTCAACCTACAAGGTTAATTCATCTGCATGGATTCTTTATTTTCCTGTGATCCCTGACTGAGGCATTGGTTCCCAGGCAGTGATCATCCTTCCCCAGGCTCTTGTATGTGTGTTTAGCTGTTTTTCTTTCATTTTTCTGTTACTACTGGGTTTATCAAAAATGTAGTCCATGAATTCAGGTGTAGTATTTGATAACTGTTAGGTTCTCTGGCACTGATCCTGAAGATAGGTGGCATATAGGGATGAAGGAGATCATTACATGTGTTATGATACAAATTTTAAACTCGGTTATTGCACTTACACAATAATTTTGATTGCACTGTCACTGACACTGGTTGCAATAATTTATAAGTCCTAGTAAACACGTCATGTTCTCTTTTGTCTCCATATGATTTTCTGTAGAGTGCCGTATATGGAAATTTCCCCCTCAAAATAGCCATGTGCACTGGAATTTTTGCTTTGAAGAGTATGTGCATGTAAGTCACGTAAGGATAGTTTGTCTCTTCTCTCACTACTCTGCTAAAGTTTGAATCATGCGATCACTGGGCACGCTGATGCTTGGTATGGAGGAAATTTCAGAGCTTTGTACTGACTTCACTGAAATTTGTTTTTTACAACTTTCTGTCGTCGAGCAAGAATCAGGTAGTGACCTGAGCTTTGGTCGTTACATTCTTCTGAATGTTCTTTTTAGAATACATTGGAGCAGGATAGTTCTCGTTTCTCCAGTTTGTTCGAGCAAAAACGGTTTCTCTAAATATCAAAGTTGAGAGGAGTTTTGTGCAACTCATCCCCAAGACGTTAAAGAAAGCTCGTGTGAAATTAACGGGATAAATTTCTATCCTCTCCATTATTGATGCCATTGACTCGAGGGAGTCGAAAATTGAGCTGATTTCCCTCGTTAAAGATTTTATGATGCATCTGGATCCCTTTGCATTATTTTTGCTACAAATTCCTTAAAAAGAAAAAAAAAAGGAAAAATCTGCCTACAATCCTGCGCGAAGCTGAGAAAGCATGATGGATTTTTCATCATGGACAGAATCGAGAAAAGCTCAGCTGTGTGGAGTTGCAATAGCACTTTCAATTGGTGGAAGAGACAGATTAATTAATGCAGTACTCCCAAGGTGGAAATTATCTGGGCACGGTATTTCAATATACTAGTATCTTGTTTTATCTTTTAAATCTTTTTTATGTAATTTGTTATAATTTGTTGTAAAGTTTTATTTTGGGAATAAAGCCTTGATGACTTATTTGTGCTTTTCTTATTATAAAAATATTAATTTTAATGAGGTTCATTTTGAAGTTTATTGGCATTAATCTCTAAATTTATGAAGTTCTAGTGCTCTATTTGCATGTTTATGAAATTTTAGGATTTTTCATGCAAAATTTTCATATTTGTTCTGTGAAATTAAAAAAATTAAGGGGTTTTGTGCAAAATTTGGGGTTTACTTATAAATTTTAGAAATTTATAATGTTTTTATAAAACTCGACACTTTACTATAAAATTTGTAATTTTTGAAATACTTAGAAGGTGTATCTATCTTTTAGAACATCTTAAAAGCCCAAGGATATACTTGCGTTTAGTATATATAATTTAAGATGATGTATGACATTGAGAAATTTTATAGCTAAGGTTTTATATACAAACTTATAATATAATATAGCATTTGAAAGCAGGGGCCATAATTTTAGGTTGAGGGGGCCAAGGTTGTAAGTGTATGTATTAGGACAAGTTTTCATTTTCGACCATATTTGAATTTTATTTACCATTTTCGATCCACATTGCATTTATTTACCATTTTAACCCCGTTTCAGCCAGATGGCTGAAACTGGGTTGAAAATGCTAATTGCATTTATTTACCATTTTTGACCTCGTTTCAGCCAGATAGCTGAAACTGGGTTGAAAATGCTAAATAAGTGCAAAAAACTACATGAGGTTGAGAATCTCGTGTAGTTTATCATGAAATTAATAACTAAACTAAACTCCATGGGATTCTGAATCCCTTAGAGTTTGCACTACAGTAAACTCTATAGGATTTGGAATCCTGTGTAGTTTGATTAATACAAACTCCACGGGATTCAGAATCTTGTGAAGTTGCAATGTCAGTCCCACAGAGAGCTCAACTTTGGACTCTTTGTAGAGCTGACCCTACAACTTCACAGGATTTAGAATCCTGTGAAGATGCTGGCCATCAACAAACCTGGATGCACGATGAACTATTAACGCTATTCACAACCTGTTGCATCGAGCTATCAAACTCGTGCACAACCTGTTACATATGCAAAATATTGCAACCACATGCATGAAAATCCAACCACATCCATGAAATTCCAACCACATATTACACATGAAATTCTAACCGCATATATACATGAAATTCCACGACACACACGAAAATCCAACTATATATATACACGAAAATCCATCCATATAAGTAATAATTTTGAGCAATCTAAGCATATGTATTCACGAGATTCAGGAAATCCTAGAAGTCCTCCTCTCCTTCCTCTCCCTCTCTTACCCCTATTGGATAGCATGTTCCTAATATGTTTTGGTAACATGTTATTGAGATTCCTAATCTGTTTTGGTAACATGTTATTAGGATTCCTAATCTATTTTGGTAACAGGTTATTAAGATTTCTAATCTTTTTTATTTTGGTTTTAGAATTCCTAGTATGTTTTTGGTTTTAGGATTTCTATATATATAGAACATTTTAGAAGAGAAAATTATCAGAGAGAATTAGAGAGAAAAAAAAGTTACTTGAGCATATTGAGAGGGAGATATTGTGAGGGAGTTGAGATATTTGATTAGGGTTATATTTGAGTGATTGTGTGAGTTATAACCCATTGTATTTCTCCTCCATAGAGTGAAATATCCCCATCCTCTCCCCATAGATGTAGGCAATTTGCGGAACCACGTAAATTCTCTGTGTTGGTTTGATTTGTGTCGTATTTTGGTAAATTGCACTCGTAATTTGGTTTGGATCTCTTCTCTCATCGCTCGCGAACTCTTTTGGTTGTCGAGCACGCTTTCGCACGGCGTGAAATAATTGGTATCAGAGCTTTAGATTTTAGATCTAGGGTTTGGCATTGGATGGAGGAAGATTCATTGTGGAAGCTTGGTTCTTGGAGTTCTAGGCTTCGGTGGAGA
This sequence comes from Asparagus officinalis, assembly GCF_001876935.1. Taxonomy (NCBI): domain Eukaryota; kingdom Viridiplantae; phylum Streptophyta; class Magnoliopsida; order Asparagales; family Asparagaceae; genus Asparagus; species Asparagus officinalis. Next base: position 130,659,035 of record NC_033797.1, on the reverse strand, counting down.
TAGCATTGCGAAGTTGCCATTGGGATCTTGCTTTCTTCGTGTGGTTAGGAGATCTATTTGGAATCCGATCTAGGGTTCAGTTGGGTAATTTCTCAATTTCTATCAAAGTTTGAATCTTTTTTTTTTTGCAATTTGGAGTTTGTAAGCATGGGAGAAAAAGTTGGTGAAAGCAGCAAGACAATGGAGAGTACAGTTCAGGTTGGATTTCAAAACACTAAGATTAGTGTGGTGAAATATGACGGTAAGATCAACTTTGGTTTGTGGATGAGCGACATACATGATACTCTCAATGCTCAAAACTTGGAAGAGACCATTATGTTGTTGGATATCCCGTGCTTATTACATGCAAAATACGCAGCGGAATACTGTATGTATAATAATACTAAGCATATAGAGAGCATGAAATACAAACTAGGACCATCCTAATTAAATCTAACATGATCCCTATAATAAAGAGAGCAACTGAGAGCTTCGAAGGCTTACTTTCGTAGCGTGATTCGATGGTAGATCGAATAACCCCTAGCTCATTCTCCTTGTTATTGTACTCCTTCTTGTAGTGGATCTCCAAGTCTTCAAGTGAGCTTGATAAAATCAGAGTCTTCTTGAGACACAAGACAAGATATCCACCCTGGGGTACTTAAAAATCCTACTACTTCCTCTTACTCAAAGATTGCTAGAGTTTAGTAAGAGGTAGAGCTCTCTTTTATTCTCTTATGAAAAAAACCACTTAGCCAATTTTTCATTAACCTCTCCATAAGAGAGAGAGAGCTCATATATATAGAGCTCTCTCTATATATATGAGTCATGCCATGAGTTATCTAAATATAATGATTCCTTTCATGCGTCATGCAATGACTCATCTCATGAGTCATGCAAAGAGTCATGAAGAATCAAAACCATGTGCTAAAACTATGTTCCCAAACCATACCACCTTAATGACTCATCTCATGACTCATTAATCAAGGTATAATGAATTGAGTATTTCATAAACAAAAATACCATATTAATACGGTGTTCCATAAATACGATATTTCGTAATTTTCCAATCATTAACTAATAAGTCATCATATGACCAAAAATTCAATGAGTTGACCAAAAGTCAACTGTTAACCAAAAAGTCAACTAGTTGACTAAAAGTTAACTTTATGAGAAAAATAATAAAAATCATTTCTTAAGCACATAGGATTCTGATTTTACCGATACATATAACCGTTTATGTGTATTCGGTGAAAATCATATATGCGTATCAATTATACGCATTAACTCTATAAATTGTATTTCATAGGATTCAAGTACGCGCTCAGTGTGACTCTAGGGCCCAACTTAAGATTCGGCAATGGATCATATCCACAAGTACAACAGAGGTGCTAGCTACACATGAAGACTACTCGGGTATAAGTTGTGATAAATTTTTGTGAGATGCTTACATAATTTTATCAGGACCACTCAGTGATAATACCGTACAGTCCGGTCTCTTCGTCAAACCATGTCAAACTATCGAGCCTAGGGTATGGTAAACTGTCAAACCCTAATAGCTTGATTAGTGTTTGTTGATATTAAACTCATAACCTTTAAGATCAAACTAACACTCAGTTTATCTTATTTACCTCAGCTAAGGATTTCTAAGCTATAGTTATATCAAACAATCTTATGACATCAACCCCCTATACTGGTAGAGACGTATCCCATCTTGGCATATCAATATCTACTTATGTCTCGGGATGCACCAAACAAGAACCATTATACACAACTCAATGAGAACTGTGGTTAGGTAAAAGTCTAAGTACATCTATACTAACATGTAAGATATTGCACTCATGCATCAGGTCAAGAGACTACTTTGTACTATATCACTTGAGAACTTTTATTTGACAGTTAAGTATAATTACTAACTAGACGTTCTCAGTGGGTCGTTCAGTCAACTTATTCACTAATGAGTCACCTGTATACTATATCTTGATGTCTCACATCAATGATCCAAGAGATGAATCATCATCCTACCAAAGGAGAAATAGAGTATACACTAGTCTTCCCAAAGTGATGAGGTCCCATTTCAACACTTCATTGACTAGGAACATTTTAGAATATACGTTAGTGACAAATCAGATCCTTCATTACGATCATATCTGAAATGTCTGATAGTTAGTATAATTGTAGGACTTTATCTGTATTAAAATACAAGATAAATACTAACCAAAATAGCATACTATCATTTTAAATAAGGATGTTATATTCATATAGGTTCTGTTACAATATAAATTATTACCTGCAGGGCACCTATATCTAACATATGTTTCATGAGAGGCCACCAAAATACGATGAGGCAATATAGGACAAGATGAATAGGAACGCTTGTGGGGTGATCAGGCCTTGTTTGGAACAAGAGCTGAAATACCATGTGATTGGGATGACGTCTGTGATAAAAATGTGTGAGATTCTTAACAACAAGTACCTTACGAAGAGTGTTGAGAATCGGTTGCACTTGTTATAGAGATTATTCAGATTCCAGATGTCCAGGGGAACCCCACTAGTGGCTCATGTGAACAACTATACAAAGTTGTTGTCGGATTTAGCGAACATGGATGAGAAGATAACGGACGAGTACAAGGCGATTATCTTGTTAGGCTCCTTACCCGATGAGGAGTATGATACCTTCATGCTCACTTTGTTGAACGGGAGATCTTCCATCACCTACAGTGAAGTAACTAACACATTGATGAACTATGATTTAAGGAGGAAGGACAAAGAGTCTTTCCATGCTAGTACTTCAAGAGAGGCCCTGTCGACTAGAGGTAGAAGTAGGGGTGTGCACGGTTCGGTCCAAACCGAAAAAACCGACCGAACTGACCGAAAATCAACGGTTCGGTTCGGTTTTAATTCTCAGTCGGTTCGGGTCGGGTTGAAATTTTTTCAACCCGAACTGCCCGAACCGACCGCCCATTACCACCCATACCCATTATAAGTCGGAGTGTCAAACCCAACCCGTCACCCGTGTTCCCTCACGATAAAATCCCAAAATCTAACCTAGCTCTCCATTCTCCAAATCTTCTCCAACCTCAGATCCAGCCACCGCCACTCAGAGTCCATCCCTACCGCCCTCCGTCAAGGCACTCCGTCTCCGTATCCTTCTCCGGTTACTCTGTCTCCGTCACCGCTGTGATCCAAGCAATATTTCCTCAAAAGAGGATCCATACTCCGTCTCCGCCGCCGCTCCAGAGTCTAGCCTTACCGCCCTCCGTCAACAACCTCAGATCTAGCCGCCGCCACTCTAGAGTCCAGCCCTACTGCCCTCCGTCAACAACCTCAGATCCAGCCGCCTCATCGGTGTCCAGCACTACCGCCCTCCGTCTCCGTCAGGACCATCACCGCCCTCAAAAGGTATGTAATTTGGTATGGTATAATGAAGCGAGATTTCTCTCTGGCATGTAATTTGGTGAGAATTTACTAGGGGTAGGGTTTTGAGGGTTTATGGAAATAGGTTTTTCTGCGAATTTTGATTTGGTCTAAAATTTTGCTCTTTTGACCACCAAGTCTTGAAGTTTTTGCAAATTTGGGGTCTGACCTTTACATTTAGTTTGAAGGATAAATGTTGGATTTTTATGAGATTTTCTAATTCGTGTTAGCTGATGCGTTTTGTTTTCATTTTGTTTTTTTGTTTGTTTGTTAGCTGATGAGTTTCTAGTACGTGTTGTTATATGAACAAAGGCAACCTAGCTTTGTGTTTGCTTACAAAAAATCAATGTCGACAACTTGCTATTGTGTTTATTTGCTTGGATGCCTAGCTTTTTGATGAGTTTCAATACGGCTTATTTCATGATGTTATATGAACAAAGGCAACCTAGCTTTGTGATTGCTTACAAAAAATCAATGTCGACAACTTGCTGTTGTGTTTATTTGCTTGGATGCCTAGCTTTTTGATGAGTTTCAATACGGCTTATTTCATGATGTTATATGAACAAAGGCAACCTAGCTTTGTGATTGCTTACAAAAAATCAATGTCGACAACTTGCTGTTGTGTTTATTTGCTTGGATGCCTAGCTTTTTGATGAGTTTCAATACAACTTATTTTATGATGTTATATGAACAAAGACAACCTAGCTTTGTGATTGCTTACAAAAAATCAATGTCGACAACTTGCTGTTGTGTTTATTTGCTTGGATGCCTAGCTTTTTGATGAGTTTCAATACGGCTTATTTCATGATGTTATATGAACAAAGGCAACCTAGCTTTGTGATTGCTTACAAAAAATCAATGTCGACAACTTGCTGTTGTGTTTATTTGCTTGGATGCCTAGCTTTTTGATGAGTTTCAATACGGCTTATTTCATGATGTTATATGAACAAAGGCAACCTAGCTTTGTGATTGCTTACAAAAAATCAATGTCGACAACTTGCTGTTGTATTTATTTGCTTGGATGCCTAACTTTTTGATGAGTTTCAATACGGCTTATTTCATGATGTTATATGAACAAAGACAACCTAGCTTTGTGATTGCTTACAAAAAATCAATGTCGACAACTTGCTGTTGTGTTTATTTGCTTGGATGCCTAGCTTTTTGATGAGTTTCAATACGGCTTATTTCATGATGTTATATGAACAAAGGCAACCTAGCTTTGTGATTGCTTATAAAAAATCAATGTCGACAACTTGCTGTTGTGTTTATTTACTTGGATGCCTGGATATAAACTCTTGGGACAAGTAATATTTGTGCCTTTGATTATTATACTTGATGAAGTTAGAACCTAACAAACCGAACCGAACCGTACCGAACCGACTTGTAACGGTTTGGTTCGGTTGTTCAAATTTTGGTAAAAACCGACCCGAACCGAACCGTGCACACCCCTAGGTAGAAGTCCAAATCCAAGAGGTGATAATAGGAACATGTCAAAGTCAAGGGGCCATCACCAGTTAGCGAAGAACTAGTGTGCGTTCTGCAAGGAACAAACATTGGAAGAGAGATTGCCCGAAACTCTAGGAGAAGGAGAATAGCAAGAAGAAGGGCCCAAAGGCCAATGAGGTGAACATCGCTAGAGGTGATGATTCCGATGATTCGTACTTTTTTCTATTGATTACTCCAGAGGCGAATCATGTGGATGCATCAGATTGGATGCTTGATTTAGGCGCTACTTATCATGGACTCCTCGACGAGATTGGTTTGCATCGTTCAAGAGACCCGATGGGGGCGTGGTAGTCATGGGAAATGATCAATCCTATGGTATTTATGGGATAGGTACCGTCAGGATCTGAATGCACGATGGAGTTGTTCGTGAATTGAACAAAGTGATATTCGTTCCTCAGCTGAAGAAGAATCTTATTTTTATTGGAGCTTTAGAGGCAAACGGATTCAAGGTGACTTTTGAGAATGCTGTAGCGAAGGTTACAAAGGGATCTTTGGTGGTGATGAAGAGAGTCTACAGTAGGAATTTGTATTATCTGAAGGGGAGCACCAAAATTCACCAGGTAACTTCAGCTATTTCAGAGGCAGACGCGAGCAGGCTTTGGCACTATAGGTTAGGGCACACAGGTGAAAAGTTACTAAAAGATTTGTGCAAGTAGGAACTATTGAAGGGAGCCAAGAGTGAGAAAGTTGAGTTCTGTGAGCATTGTGTTCTTGGCAAGAAGATGAAGGTAAAGTTTGGAAGAGCCATCCATAGGACAAGGGGCATCTTGGACTACGTACACACAGATGTTTGGGGTCCCATTAAGTCAGCATCACTTGGTGGTCGATATTAGTTCGTCACGTTTGTAGATGACTATTCTAGGCGTTGTTAGGTGTACACTATGACGAATAAGAGTGAAGTCCTAGAGATATTTTTGGAGTGGAAAAAGAGATTAGAACTGCATATTGGGAGAAAGATCAAGACGTTATGATCCGACAACGACGGTGAGTATACTTCTGACCCCTTTCAACAGCTATGTCGAGACGAGGGCATAGAGAGGCACTTCACAGTTAGTTACACACCATACCAGAATGGGGTGACAGAAAGGTTGAATCAGTATTTGCTAGTGTAGGCAATAAAAATTGCCTTAATTCCTAGCAAAGAAGCTCAAAACTGACAAAACGCTAATATCTCTCAAACCGTAAGGAATTTGGCGAAACGGACAGGAAAAAACCAAACCCTTTGGGGTAAGGTTAGTTGGCTCCGTCTCGTCGAGATAGTCAATTTTCATATATAATTCGTCCAATTCCGACTTACGGTTTGAAAGTTATGATCTGTTCTTCGTAGCATGTTCTGAAGCCCACCTGCAAGACTGGACTTCGCCTGAACATTAAAGTTCACCTGTAATGCTAAGTTCACCTGACAACTTAGCTCACTTGAACTGATTGAAGCTCACCTGATAGCTTCGCCTACGAGGTTCGCCATGCAGCGAGGCTCGACATCAGAAGACGATGTTCGCCATGCAGCGATGCTCAACATCAGAAGACGAGGTTCGCCATACAGCGAGGCTCGACATCAGAAGATGAGGTTCACCTTGCAACGAGGCTCGACATCAGAAGACGAGGTTCGCTATGCAGCGAGGTTCAACATCAAAAGATAAGGTTCACCACGCAGCAAGGCTCGACATCAAAGTTCATCACTGGGGACAAAACTCCTCTAGGAAATGAAACCCTTTCAGGAGACGAAGTTCATCCACATTGAAGACGAAGTTCGCCAGAAATGAAGTTTGTCATTGAAGATGAAGTTCAGCCAGAAACAAAGTTCGTCATTGAAGATGAAGTTCAGCCAGAAACGAAGTTCGTCATTGAAGATGAAGTTCAGCCAGAAACGAAGTTTGTCATTGAAGATGAAGTTCGTTGTTGCCATTATTGACGAACCTTGTTTGTCACCATTTCCAGAGGCTACATTTAAGGAAGGTTAATGACCCATAACTCACCCATTTAAGGAGAGTTAGTGACAATTAACTCATCCATTTAAATGGGAGTTAATAACCATAACTCTCTCATTATAAGGGGAGTTAAAGCTCATTAACTCGCTCCATAATGGTCTTAAGCCTATAAATAGGCATGATCAACATAAAAGGAAGGAGGGGGGGGATTGAGAGGCTAGTTAAAAAGCCTATCTCTCCTCTACTCTCATGGATCTTCATAGATCATTGGCTAATCATTTGGTCTTGGAGCGTCGAAGCTCATAACAAGCATGACGAGGGTCATTATAATGACAGACCTCGTTTCAAACAACAAAGCTTGTCGTTGGAAACAAGATTTGAAGCGCGTCAATAAAGATGAAGCTTGTCAGCAAAGACGAAGCTTGTCTAACAAACCTCGTCACGCAACGAGGCTCATCATCCATACGAAGTTCGGCTGTAACGGCCACGAGGACCTAAATCTAAGGAGTACGTTACGCTCTATTAATCAACATGGGCTAAATCTTAGGAGTCGGTTATGCCTACGACCCCACGATTGTAGCACGTCAATTACGTGCTAAAGCTCTATAAATAGCCACAAGCAGCTATGGAGAGGGGGTCGGGCAGTTAGAGATTTTAGACTTGGACTTCAAGAAGTATCAGAGATTAAAGTTTCTGTGCACAGATCCGGAGTTCGAACCTCAATTCCAACCGGTCAACGAACATGAGAAGCTCTAGAAATTTTGGTCTGATCGTCAATAGGAGGCAACCTTGACTCAAGCATCGAGGGAAGCATCCTTTCGCTACTAAGAACCTACCTTAAATAAAAGAGAAGCTGAATTAATCTTCTCTTCCTCTGTAATCAAGAGAGAGTGTGAGTGATTGTAAGGGTTTCGTACCAAGTGATCGAACCCATTTCTTAAAATAAGGAATCAATCAAACTTCAATTTTTTGACCCTATAGCTAGAGAAGGTCCGATGTTTATTATCGCAGAGTGGTTTAGAGAAGATCTTTTGGGCATAAAAACCCTATGGATATGTGGTCGGGAAAGCCAACACATGACTATGATCAGCTCAAGATATTTAGGTGTCCTGTATTTTATCATGTTAGAATAGATAAGTTGGAACCTCGAGCTAGGAAGGCCATATTTATGGGATTCAATTGCAGTGTCAAGGGATACAAGCTTTGGGATTCAATTAATAAGAAGATTGTGCTGAGTAGAGACATCACATTCGATGAGGCTTCTATCTTGAAGCTTCCTAGCTCTTATCAGGTGGAGAGCGACCCGACATTGGAGACATCGCAGGTGGTGTAGATTCATGTAGGTCCACATTGTTCAGATGAGACTGTATTCATTAGAGTGCCCACTGAGGTGATGTCAGGCGAGCACGGTGATGATTTGGAGGATACGGGTATAGTTGAGTAGGATAAGAGACTGACGGCTCAGGTTCAGGATTCTATTATGGTTCGGAGGTAGAGGAGAGACATACGAATGCCAGCTAGGTATACAGACACAGTTGTTGTGTATGTACTTTCGGTGGAGAGTGTCGATGGGATGGTTCCTACTACATTCAGAGAGGCCGAGCAGAGTTCTGAGGCTGATTTGTGGCACATGGCTATGCAGGAGAAGATGGGGTCTCTTTATAAGAACGACAAATAGGAGCTTGTCTAGCTTCCAAAGGGACGGAAGGTAATTGTTTGCAAGTGGGTGTATACAAAGAAGGAGGGCATTGAAGGTACTCCGGTGAGGTTCATGTTGGCCTTTTAGTTTTGATGATGTTTAACAAATAATTTACAACTAACTTTGTTTGTCTAGTGTTTATGTTTTTGTATTTATTCTAGGTAAATAATATGTTAGAGATTGGATAGAATTATGCTTCAACGATCATATCCAATGGAGGTTGGCAGAATAGTGGTTGAAGCAATGCAATTCATGTTGAAGATCCAAGTTTAAGCTTCATACGCAAAGTGTACCAAGAAGAGCTTATTGAAGATCAAGATCAATCTTAGATAATTTAGTTTAGGTTTTATATTATGTGTGTTGGTACTTTAAGCTCAATCATATACACACATACACGTTTAATTTAGTTTAGGTTTTATATTATGTGTGTTGGTACTTTAAGCTCAATCATATACACACATACACGTTTTTGGTTTTGTATATATAGTTGGTACTTTAAGCTCAATCATATACACACATACACGTTTTTGGTTTTGTATATATATAGTTATATATATACATATATGTTTTGGTTTTCAAGTTTGTACAAAAATAAATTTGTGAAAATATTAAGTTACTTGTTTATGGACTTAACAATCATGATATACATCTTTTATTAAGTCTATAAAATCATTTTATAATATTTCAAAACATGGTTTAGTTAAAATAACAAAACAAGTGTTGTTGTATTTTCATGTTTTGGACTAGTTTTGAAAAATAATGAGTTTTCATAAATGTGAAGTGAAATTCCAAAAATTCTTTTTGTAACATGTTCATTAACATGTTTATAAACATTTTCCAAAATTTTATATTTTTTGGAATTTATTTGCTATTTTTAAAGGTACTTCAAAAATCAGATTTACTGTTTTAATCAGGCTGATACAGTGTTATCAGTCGACTGATGAATGTGTTCAGTTGATTGAAGAAATCACCTGGAATAATAAAAAATTTCTGTTTTTTTGGTTGACTAACCAGTCGACTGATGAGATCATTGGTCGACTGACGAGTTCATCAGTCGACTGATGATGTGTTGCTGGCCTATAACGGTCAGCTCATTAGTCGACTGATGAACAATATTAGTCGACTGATGGCATCATAACGGCTAGTTTTCCAGAATTTTTAGTTTTTATTATTTTGTCTTTTTGTGATATTTTCTCTTGGTTTTTAGGGTTATTTCATGAGCCTATATATACCCCATGCCCTCATACTTCTGAGGTTAATCAAGAAAGTTTTTAAACAAGTTTAAAGGGTGTTTAAGTTTATCTTAATGTTTGTTTCAAGTTTAGTTTGTGAAGCAATTTTCACAAGAGCAAAGAGGATATCATCATTAGGTGTTTGAGCATTCAACTCTTCTTCCTCTCTCTTGTTATCATATAGAGAAGTTTCCTAAACTCAATCTAGCTATTTTATATATTTAATTTTTATTTCCACAAGCTAGAATTTATTTGAGTTTAGTTTTGATTTATAATCTCATTGTTACACACACCCACTTGAGCTTTTAGTATTTACATACATAGTATATTTGGGGTTGTGAGATTGTAACTTTGGGTTGAGCTTACATTGAGTTCTCACCTATTGTAGAGAATAAATCTTGTTGTTGAGCCTAATTATGAGATACACTTTGTAATATACTTGTACACCGTGATGAGTGTGTGGTGAGAGACGAGATCATCCCAAGAGGAGTGGGGTAGGTGGTAATGCCTAGAGGTAGGTTGTAATTCCTAACACTTGAGGAAGACACAGGCTAGAGACCAACACTTAGAGGGTGTAAAGTGAGATTGTAAGAGTGTGATATTGTAAAGTTTTCGGTGAACTAGAAAACCGAGTGTGAGTTGTAAACGTTTGTCAGTGAGCGTAGAAAACCGATTGTGAGGTGTAAACATTTTTGGGTGAACGTTAAAAACCCGGTGTGATAGTGGATTTCTCCCCGGGAGTAGAGAGCGGAGACATAGGACGGAAGGTCCGAACTCTGTGATCATATTGCTTGTTTGAGTTTGCATTGGCGCACTCTTTTTGTTCATATTTTTAGCCATTGCCTCTTTGTTTATATTTTCCACTATTTTGTTTACCCTTATTTATATTTGTATATCCTTGCACATATATTGTTCATATCTCATTTGCTAGGATAAATTTGTTAATAAGTTTTAGTTTGGCATAAAATCGGATTAGATTAGCATAAACTCTATTCACCCCCTTCTAGGGTTTCTTCCTAGTGGCAATAGGGTGTTTTCAGTTCAAGGCTAGGTTGGTGATTTGAATCTTGCTAGCTTTGATGGCACGATATGGATTGAAATTGGATCAATTGGATGTATTTCTTCATGGTGATCTTGATGAAGGAATTGATATGACTCAGCCATTGGGATTTTGAGCTGCAGAGGAGGATAAGTTGATTTGTACAGAGCTAGATTTGTCACAGGCAATGAGCATGGTTTCGAGATATATGCACGATCCGAGTCTGGGTCATTGGGATGTCGTGAGTGATTATTGAGGCCGTTCGAAGCCATTTGAATGAACTACGGGTGGTTTGATCCCTTGGGAGAAGGGATACGTAGGTAACCACATTGGTGCAACCAAATTTGAAGAGATGACACATTAGTGCTCTTGTTAGTGTCAGCTCAGTTTTAGAAACACTTCGCCAATGTGGAGAATTGTTGGATAGCAGGTTCCTAATCTGTTTTGGTAACATGTTATTAGGAATCCTAATATATTTTAGTAACATGTTATTGAGATTCCTAATCTATTTTGTTAACTGGTTATTAGGATTCCTAATCTGTTTTGATTTTGGTTTTAGAATTCCTAGTATGTTTTTGGTTTTACGATTTCTATATATATGGAACATTTTAGAAGAGAAAATTATCAGAGAGAATTAGAGAGAAAAAAGTCTTTTGAGCATATTGAGAGGGAGATATTATGAGAGAGTTGAGATCTTTGGTTAGGGTTATATTTGAGTGATTGTGTGAGTTGTAACCCGTTGTATTTCTCGTCCATATAGTGAAATCTTCCCATCCTCTCCCCGTAGATGTAGGCAATTTGTCGAACCACATAAATTCTCTGTGTTGGTTTGATTTGTGTCGTATTTTGGTGAATTGCACTCGTAATTTGGTTTGGATCTCTTCTCTCATCGCTCGCGGACTCGTTTGGTTGTCGAGCATGCTTCCGCACGGCGCGCAAAAACACCTTCCCTTACCTTTTCCCCTCTCCCCTGACGTCCGTGATTATGAGCCTCAATAATCTGAGTATCCACTTGTGTATGAGGCTGAGTATATCACGAGCCCTCGGTCCTATCATCATGCCCTGCACTATGAGAAGTATCGGCTCTATCATTACGCATCGAACTAGAACCCGTCGTATGTTTTCATGCGTACAACTGTAATATTCGAGTGTTGTGTCCTCATGTCCTTCAAATTCATCGATGTGATTCCTATAGAACACATTCACTATTCTCTGTCTGATCTTATTGAATACTGATATTACTTTTTGATCTTGAATCTCAGCAATACTCTCATTTATATCATCCCCAATCTCATCAAATGCATGGATCTGCAATTTAATCAATATATATACATAGTTTAGCAAGTAATATAATTTCAAAAAAAGAATATTCTTTTTAAATGAGTTTAAAAACTTACATAATCTCTCTCGATTATGACCTTAGGGATGCATGTATCTGATTGTAGGCATGGTATGAATCTAGTTGCTGGGTATGGGTCATGTACGATCCATCTGCGTGTGATATTTGAAGACCAATGCATATAGTTGTTATAACTAACTGGATTTCTCTTATGCTCTATAAGATTCCATCTATCATTTTACATGTTTATGTAGGGTTCACGGTGTCGCCTCCAGTTCACATGATGTGACGTCATCCGAACGGATGCAATCGATGGGCTCAATAGGATCCTGCACATGTTGATCTAGATTAAATTGTCATAGAACATGATTTGGCACATGCATTTCCACAATCTCAAAATAGATCATCGGGACTCAGAAATGTATAAGCGTTTGGGTGGGGCTAGCGGTAATAAGCAGATTCACAGGATTCAGAATCCCGTGAAACTGCAGGGTGACTTTGGCAGAGAGTTGGAATTCGAAAATGCTAAATAAGTGCAAAGTGGGTCGAAAATGGTAAATAAATTTTAAATATGGTCGAAAATAAAAATTTATCCTATGTATTATTTCATAAATCATAGCATAATCTAAATATAAACTTGAAATAACATTTGATAATACTAGGTTAGGGACATAAAATAGAGAGAAAAAACATATTTTGATGATCAATCAACTCCACAAGTGAAACAAATTAAAACCAAAATTATTCTAACTTTATCTATTTACAAAATAAATTAGATAAAAAAATCAACTGATGTTGAGGATAATTGGCATTATAGCTTGAGATATGGAAATTATTGCAGATTTACATTTGGTTCTTTCTGTGGGTGATCCGGAAAAAACAACAACAATAAGTCCATTTTTCTTCCCCCTCCTTTAAAGTGTAAGGTAGAAGATTGGCCTATTATTTAGACTTGTCCCATTCATAGGCCCAAAAGATTAATATAGTTGTTACCATAGGCCTGTAGTTTTGAACCAAAGGTTGTTTTACTATGTTAGCTCCAGTTGTTTCAGCCCAACTTACCGAACCTATAGTAGGATGTCCAAAAGTTTTTTTTGGTGGGTGGGGGGGGGTGAGGGGGGGTGGGGGTGTT